>NC_029785.2:90771383-90816215 GCF_000816755.2 Arachis ipaensis
GCTGGTATAGCTGTTTGTTTTGATTCATGATTGCTCTCACTCCTTCAAGATTCATTACTTCCTTTTCTGAAATTGCATTCCATGGTGTCTCAAATGAGTGTTGGTTATTGGCTCTTTTGTCATTGAACTCTGCAGTTCCTTGGATGGTTGCTGTTGCCTTGAGTAGGCCATCTGAGAAGTAATTTACTGCTCTTCTTGTTTCTGAGGTTAATCCTTCATAGAACACTTGAAACTCCACTTTGTCACTTGCTTTCTTGTATCTTTCCCATGCTTTGAACAATGGTTCTTCCCCTCCTTGGGTGAATGGGTGTACTCCCTCTTTCATCTTGATGTTTTGTTGGGACGAGGAGAATTTGGCTAGAAACTTGGCAACCAAATCATCCCAACTAGTGATACTTCCTTGGGGAAATGTTTCAAGCCATTGTGCCGCTTCATCCTTCAGTGAGAAGGGAAATAACAAGAGCTTATAGGTATCATGATTTACACTATCGAGATTGACAGCACCACAAGTTCTCAGGAAATTGGATAAGTGTTGTTTAGGATTCTCCAATGAAGTTCCACCATAGGAACAATTGTTCTCGATTAGTGTAATGTTCTTCAAATGATCTTCAAGCCTTGAGTTGGGCCTTTGCTCTTGGTGGAGTTGGGTTGAGAGAGGCCTTGGTTGATTGCTCTTGGAGTTTGGAGAGGAACCAAAGTTAACAAGTGAACCGGGTTGGAGTTTTGCAAAAGTTTGAGTAAAAGTTTGAGTAAAAGTTTGAGGCAAATTTTTTGTCCAACTTTTCATATCAGCCCCCATGTTTTGCTGATACCCACGTTGGTGCAAAAGTTAGGGGTCTAACTTTTGCTCCAACTTTTCACTTATTCCATTATCCTCTCTTTACTCCTAGCCATTCCTTCTTGCTTCAACCTTTCTCCAAGCTTTCTTCACCTATCATTAATCAACCAAACACATAAAAGCTATGCTTAAAATCATGAGATATTCATTTTATCATAATATGTGACAATTATAGCCTAAAACCTCATGAAATAGCATGAATTCATACATGGTTGATTCAATCAAAAGAAGCATGAAAATCTACCCAAATTAGCTTACTTGTAGCTCAAGAAAGTGCACAATTCAAGTGAAAACAAAAGAAAAAGACTAGTGAAACTAGGCTAAGATGACTTGTCATCACCTGTACTGTAGAAATAGTAGAATCTTTGGCTATAAAAGGAGGCCTCGTTCTCGTTGTGAGGTACCCTTCAGTTTTACATAACATAGAGAGAAGTTAGAGAGAGAAGCTCTGAGAGTTCCCTTGTAAGCTCTCCAACTCTTCTTCTTCCCTCTTCTTTCTTTTTCAATCTCAATCCTTCAATAAAAGTTTTATCTAGTTCTTCAATTTTGTGTTCTTCATTTTACATTTCCTGCATCTGCATTTGCATATGCGTGCAGACTACCACTGTATCTAACATCATACTAACTTGCACATGCGTGCAGACTACCGCCGCATCAAACTTCATATCTACTTCCTTGTTCTTGCATATCATACGGTATTGTTACTAACTTTTACTTTCTCGCCTTCTTCCCCTTTCCCCTTTCCCTCTTGGATTTCCAACTTCTCCATTACTATACTTGACCCTAGGTCACACAGAGCCTTCCTAAAGGTCATGGTGCCTATGGTGCAAGGAATCAGAAAGCGTACAGGGTATGGAAGCTTCTGAGGTAGCTCTTGCTAAACCAAAGCATGGAGTTCTTTGGTAAGCAACGGAGGTTCTTCCTCCAGAGGCTTTGTACCAAATAACTTGGCATTCAGTTTTATTAGAGCTCCTAGGTATCGAGCAACTTTCTCTTCCCTAGTGTCTTCATCCTCACCTAAGGATGAGTAGTCATCAGAACTCATACACTATAGAAGTGCATTCAAAGGAACCTCTATGGTCTTTATGGTTTCCTTTGGTTCTAGGATAGAGGGTTCTTGAGTACGCTTTAAGCACTCAAAGGGTGAGCTTTGACTGGTGTTCAACGCCAGCTCTGTCAGCTTATCTGGCGTTGAACACCATTACTGTCCACCATGACTGGCGTTAAACACGAGTCCCTCTAGCATTCTGGGCGTTGGATGCCCAGTAGGGATGTCCTTGATGGCATTTAACGCCAGCTTCCCTGGTTGTATGGGCGTTGAACGCCCAGTGAGGGCTTCCTCACTGGCGTTCAGTGCTAAGCTTGCTGCCATCATGGGCGTTGAACGCCCAGTGAGGGCTTCCTCACTGGCGTTTAATGTCTTCCCAGTCTCTCCAGACACAGCCTCTACCTCAGTAGAAGGTATCAGATTTAAACTTAAGCCAAGATCATACAGGGCTTTGTCAAAAATGATCTTTGCAGTAATCCATAGGATCTGAAAGCTCCATGGATCTGGCATCTTCCTTAGCAACTCAAGATGAATTATGATACTGTACTTCTTAGTAAGTATCTCTATTTCATCTCCCCTTTGGTCCTTCTTTTCAAATACTTCTGTAAAAGAGATATTGACTTGCGGTTCCTTAAGGGCTTCTGGGCAATGAGCTGACTGCTCATCTGCCAGTACTTTATGCATGCCTAGGAAGTGTGGCTCTTAAATTTCTTTTACCTCAGCAAGGATGAGCTCTGTGATCATCACAGGCTCATCTTGCATTCCCAAAGATGAATTAACTTGAGGTTCCTTCTCCTCTATGGGCCCGTGCTAACTGGTAGTCTCAGGATCCTCTTGGTCCTTGCTTGCCTTAAGTCCCTCAGTAGCATGCTCCTAAGGTTTAGCCTCGATGGTGAAGACTACTGTCCCACCTTCTTTTAGGGTATCCGTATCCAGAACTTTTATCCTAGCTGGGATCTCCTCACAGGAGTATAAGTGCTGCTTATTGGCAGCTATCTCAATGAGCTCATTTGACTCTTCATGTTTCTCTATAAGGTCCAGAGAACCACTTACAAAGTGATCTATTGTCTCTCTGGCCCTCTCAGAGATAGCTTCATAGAAGATAATCGTCTTGCCCCATCCAAACAACACATGGGGGGCAATTTTTGAACATCAGCTTGTACCTCTCCCAGGCATCACGGAGAGACTCACCCTCCTTCTGCTTGAAGGTTTGGACATCTGCCACTAGCTTTGCTAGTCTCTGTGGGGGAGAGAACTTGTTCAGGAAATTGTTAACAACCACATGCCAAGTGTTCAAATTTACTCTGAGTTCCGTACGCCACCATTCATTTGCTTGAGCATTCAGGGCAAATGGGAAGAGTTTCAGTCTGGGAGCTTCAGAGTTCACTCTATTGACCTTTACAGTATCACAGAACTGCATGAAGTTAGAGATGAACTTACTGGGGTCTTCCTATGGGTGTCCATGAAACTGGCACTTTTAACGTAATAGCATGATCTGGTCTATGTTGACCTTAAAGTCATCTGGGTCAATCGGAATATTAAATAAATATGAGCCTTGAGGTCTCCAAATTTCTAAAATCCCTTTTGGATCCATAGTGACTATAATGTTCCTGCATACATAAACAGGAAAAAAAACAAGATAGAAGAAAAATAGGAGCTCTATGTTAAAGAATAGAGGACTCCCTGTGAGATGTGATAAAGAAAGGAAAGAAGATAAAGAATTAAAGATGGAAGAAGAGAGAAGGGGAGTAATTCGAATAAATAGAATTGAGAAGAAGAGAAGCAGAAATAGAAAAAGTAAATAAGAATTAAAATATTTTTGATTTTATTTTATTTATTAAATTAATTTTTGAAAAATAAGTTAATTAATTTAAAAAGAATTTAAAATTTAAATGTTAAATTTTCAAAAATAGAGGAGAGAGAAGAGGAAGAAGTTTTCGAAAATTGAGAGAGATAAGAGTTAGTTAGATAGTTTTGAAAAAGAAGAGAGAGGAGAAGAGAGATGACTTTCGAAAATTAAGGAAGAGGATAGTTAGTTAGGAGGTTTTGAAAAAGAAGAGAGAGAAGAAGGAGATATTATTTTCAAAAATTAACAAAAAGAAGAGTTAGTTAGGAGGTTTTGAAAAATAAGAAAAAATAAAAATAAAAATAAAAATAAAAGATAATATAAGTAAAGATTTGAAATTAAAATTTGAAATTAGAAAAAAAGATTATATTTTGAAATTTGATTTTGAAAAAGATATGATCTTAAAATCTGAAATTTGAAAAAAATATAAGATAAGAAACAAAAAAAAAAGATAAGATTAGAAAATTGATTTTGAAAAAGATTTAATTAAAAAAATTTTGAATTTTGAAAAAGATAAAATAAGATTTGAAAAAGATAAGATTTTTGAAAAAGATATGATTTTTATTTTGAAAATTTTGATCTTTGAAAACTTGACAACTAAGATATGATAAAATAAAATTTTGAAAATCAAAATCTGAATTTTATTTTTAAATTTCGAAAATTATGTTAGAAATTAGTTAGAAAAGATATTTTTTATTTTTGAATTTTGTGGTGAAAGAAAAAAACACAAAAAAGATACAAGACTTAAAAGTTTTAGATCTAGCACCCTTTGATTTTCGAAAATTTGGAGGAAACACAAGAGGACACCAAACTTAAAATTTTAAGATCAAGACACATACAAGACTCGAACACTTTGAAGAAACACAAAAACACAAAGAACTAAATTTAAAGACTCAAAGAACTCAAGAACATGAAAAAAAAAATACCAAATTTAAAATTTTTAGAAAACCAAAAGTAAATTTTCGAAAAACACAAAGAAAAGTAACAAGAAAACACTAAACTTAAAAATTGAAACAATATTTAAACAAAGAAAAATTATTTTTGAAAATTTTTTGAAAGAAGCGCTCAAAGATAATTCTAAGGATGCCAAAAATAAACTATATAAAGAACGTTTTTGAAAAGTTTTAAAATCTTTTTGTAATTGAAAAGCATGAATAGGCAAGATTCAAACCTAGAACAAGAATGAAACAACGAAAAGAAAAATATTTTTGGAAAATTTTTTAAATTTTTGAAAAATTGAGGAAGAAGAAAACAAAAAAAATAATAAAAAATAAAAAAATTACTTGATCTAGGGAGCAAGACAATCCAGCAGTTTGTCCAAACTCAACAATCCCCGGCAACGGCGCCAAAATCATGCTGCACAAATCCCCACACCTTCATACAGCTGTACCAGCAACTGCACTGGGTCGTCCAAGTAATACCTGAGTGAGTCAGGGTCGATCCCACGAGGATTGTGGTTTGAAGCTAATGGGGAAATTGCGGAAAACGAATTTTCCAAACACACGAAACTAACCAGCAAGTATACCGGGTTGCATCAAAACAGAAAGTAGCTTAGCTCAATTCTGAAATTTAAAAAGACAAGTAAAGATCTTAGGAAATCAATGAGACTAGAAAACAAGTCTAGATCTCAATTCCTTCCTTGATCCGCTAGCAAACAAGATGCAGGAAAATTAAAGATGAAAGCGATGGAACGAACTTTGATTCAAATCACAATTCACTTGAAAGTTTGCAGAAGAAGAAAACAGAGAGAATTTTCAAGGTGAGATTGAAACAGAATTTCTTCAATTCTCAACCCAAGATTCAAAACAAAAAGAAAAACTAAAGAGAGAGAGTTCTGTATTCCTAATGCTCCCTAGTGGAGCTCGCCCTCCCCAACAAATATGAAAATGATGCCTTATATAGGCTTTACAAAATGAAAATGAAAATGAAATTGAAATTAAAAACAAATTATAATTAAATGAAATTCCTATTTTATCTATCTCTTGTGCCTTTGAGTGATGATAATGGGCCTTGCGTGCTTTGGATTTGGGTTGAAGATGGCCTCTGTTGATTGCACTTGGAGTTGGAGAGAAACCCATTGTGAATCGGGACATAAAGCACAAAAGCTTGAGTCAAAGTTTGAGGCAAACTTTTGCTCAAGCTTTTTATATCAGCACAATCCTTTTCTTGGTGCTTTTGTCAATTGCCTTCACTTCTTTGAATCCAAGTCTTGGTTGCTGTGTGATTATTGGAGTTTTGTATTCATCCAGAGCCTTTTGAATCGGTGGTTCCATGAACTCTTCCTCACTTAAGTGTAAATTTTCTAGAATGACTTCCTCACTTTCTTGCTCCTCCACTCCTTTTTTTGCACTCAACATTTGCTTTAATAGCTCTTTCATGGAGGAGGTTTGTTAATCTTCCCAAGCTTTCTTCATCTCCTCTTCATACCTTTCAATCATGGATTCAAGTGTTGAGGCAGACATGGATGTATTGTGGTGAAGTTGTGTTGAGGGGTGTGAAGTGAGTCGTGTGATTGATGGGATGACTTGTATGGATTTTGGGGGAAACTTTATGTTGAGGCATAATCAAGTGATAAAGATCTTTCAAATGAGAAACTGGGACGTGAGGGTGGATGCTCTTCCATTCTTTGGTGATGCTTCCATCCACCATGAGGATAATGATATGAATCATTTTGTGGTGGTGGTTGGTATCCCATATGATTTTCTTGCTCATCTTGTGTCTCTGAAGCAAATCTCTANGCAAGAAATGTAAATTGCAAGAATCTTAAATTGCAAGAAATGTAAATTGCATGAAAAGTAAAGGGGCTGGGGTGCTGGAAATTAAATAGAGCAATATATCAGAATTCAAAACTCTTGCAGCAAGCTTAAATTGCAGGAAAGTAAATTGGGAGCAATGTAAATAGAGAAGCAAAATTGCAGTGAATTAGAACTTCGAGTAATTGCAGAGGAATTTAAAATTGTGCAGGAAATGTAAATGAGATTTGCAGCAGGCTTAATGTAAATTGAATTGAGGAACCGAACAGAAAATGAAATGCAGCTCAATTGCAAAATCTAAATGAGAGGTTGAAGATCTCATGAAATCAATGAGACTAGAAAACAAGTCTAGATCTCAATTCCTTCCTTGATCCGCTAGCAAACAAGATGCAGGAAAATTAAAGATGAAAGCGATGAAACGAACTTTGATTCAAATCACAATTCACTTGAAAGTTTGCAGAAGAAGAAAACAGAGAGAATTCTCAAGGTGAGATTGAAACAGAATTTCTTCAATTCTCAACCCAAGATTCAAAACAAAAAGAAAAACTAAAGAGAGAGAGTTCTGTATTCCTAATGCTCCCTAGTGGAGCTCGCCCTCCCCAACAAATATGAAAATGATGCCTTATATAGGCTTTACAAAATGAAAATGAAAATAAAATTGAAATTAAAAACAAATTACAATTAAATGAAATTCCTATTTTATCTATCTCTTGTGCCTTTGAGTGATGATAATGGGCCTTGCGTGCTTTGGATTTGGGTTGAAGATGGCCTCTGTTGATTGCACTTGGAGTTGGAGAGAAACCCATTGTGAATCCCTCTCTTGCTCTTTGTTTTGAGCCACGCTTTTCTTCCTTTGGGCCACGCTTCTCTTCCTTGATTTGGTCATGGGTCACGCTTTTAGAAGCGTGGCCTAAGCCTCCAAAGTGTGCTCCAACTTTAAAGTGTGCCCAAAATTCCTCTTTTCTTCTTTTTAGCTTATTTTGTGCTCTTTTTGCTTCTTTTTCTTCTTATTTCCTACAAAGTTTATCAAATCAAAAGATCAAAGAAATATACCATTTAAGCACCAAAGAATGCAATATTTAAGCACTAATCATAAATTTCTTGTATGAAAAAGCATAGAAAAACATGACATGGTGACATGTCATCAGAAGCAAGCTATGGTTGTCTTGCAGGTCTTAGTCAGGCGGAATAAGAAATTCGTTCATTGTATGTTGATTGATTAAATGTCATAAATGTTGAAAGGGGTAAAACCAATTAGATTAGCTAAGAGGAATTATATACTGGGAATTGAGTTGAGAGTCAGAGTTGCTTTGTCTTTCTGGATTAACTCTGGTACTACTGCTCTCTTTGCTTGTGAATGATTTCTTCAATGGCAGGCTTTATGTGATTTACACTGGTTTGATCAGCTACCAATACTCCTCTGGATCTGAACCCCAGGTTTAGTGTGGATCCATCTCTACATGAGGGTGAAGTTCCTGCAAGCTATTCTCCTTAATGATCCTACTCAAAACGCCACAGACAAGGTCGGATCTTCCGAATCAGAGAATGCTGCTTCAATGGCTTCCAGCCTCTACCACAGAGACCCTAATCTCCCCGGAAATCGGCTGAACTGATGTCTCGAGAAGTCCCCAACAAAATCGTGGATTAGCCGTTTAAGAGATGTATATTCAAGCTGTTGGTCATCCTTGTTCGGTGAAAGACGCATTCTTACCCAAGTATACGCGGGTGGTTGTCAAGCACATTCATCTTAATGTGATAAATAGAGCTAATTGGTTAGATCATCCTATTCACCACAATGAAATACGAATATACATATTAGAATTAATCAAACATGGATCAAAGAGAAACTGTAGCACTTTTATTAATTCATAGGACTCAGTAGGGCTCCTCCGCTCAACCTAGGAGGTTTAGAAACACATACTGAGGTAAAAACAAAGCAAAAACGAAAATATGGTATCCGTTAACAAAAAAGCAAAATATAAATTATTATATATTTCTGGAAAGCTCTGGAAGTTAGGTTTCTATAGCCGTTGAAAGCACTCTTCCGAATGCAGGCAGGTCAGACTTCTGCTCCAGCTCCTGAATTTCAGCCAGAAAATACCTGAAATTGTATAAAAACAAAAAACTCATAGTAGAATCCAAAAATTGGAATTTAACACTAAAACTAAAAGAACTGAAGATTGATGGTTTAGAGATTATAGTAAACTCTCGTTGCAAATATAGTTACTAAGCCAAGCAATCAACCTTTCTTACAAACATTTTGGTTGTCACAAGTAACAAACCCCTATAAAATTGATAACTGAAGTATTTAAACCTCGGGTCGTCTTCTCAAGGAACTGCAGGGAAGTATGTTCATATTATTGGTTATGAAGATTGTAAATCGAGGTTTTGAAGATGAGGAACAAGTAATTTAAATTGCAATTAAAATAAGTAAAAGACTGTAAAATAAATAAATAACTCTAAAACATACTTTTGGCAAGGTATGAGAAATTGAAAGTCCTATCCTAGTTATCCTCATCAATGATGATGAAAATTGAATCTTAATTCCACTTAGTTAACCTTTACTAGAGCAAGGGAAGGTCAAGTGACTAATTAGTTTGATCTTCAAATCCTAGTTAATTCCTAAAAAATATTGGGATTATTGAAGTTCAATCCAATTAGCAAAGATAATAATTATCGATCACGTTGAGTTTGATAACTTCTGAGTTACTGATTTCTTAACCAAGACCAAAAGGGAAAAAGTAAATCTACTCGAATAAAAATGTCTTCAAATTGGAAGCAACAGTAACATAAATAAAAGAGAGCAATAATAAACTGAAATACCTCAAATAACATTAATTCAAAGAATAATCTGTAACATAGAAGAATTCATAAACTAAATTGAGAAGATAAATAAAAAGGAATGTTGAACCTGATAGAAAGAGATAATCCTGAAAGCAAAAGAAATCCTAATTCTAAATCCTAAAAGAGAGAGGAGAGAACCTCTCCCTCAAAACTACATCTAATTCATCAATACTAACTAATTGGAGACTCCCTTTTGAATGGATGCATTCCCCCACTCCATAACCTCTGATCTGTGCCTTCTGGACTTGGATTTGGGCCAAAAAGGGCTTCCGAAATCACTGGGAGCGTTTTCTGTACTTTCTGGTGCGTGGCCTCTGTCACGCGTCCGCGTGGGTCACACGGTCGCGTCGTTTGGAGTTTTCCTTGTCACGCGGTTGCTTCAGTCATGCGTCCGCGTCATATGCGTGTCGCTTATGGCGCGCGATCGCGTCAATCATACGGTCGCGTCACTGCCAGTTTCTTCAAAAACTCCATTTTGTGCTTTCCTTCCATTTTTGTATGTTCCCTTTCCATCCTTTAAGTCATTCCTACCTTAGAAGATCTGAAACTACTCAACACACGAATCAAGGCATCGAATGGAAGTAAAGGGTAATTAAAATAATTATTTTTAAAGCATAGGAAACATGTTTTTCACATACATCACTTAATAAGGAAGGGAAAGTAAAACCATGCAATTAACATGAATAAGTGGGTGAAGGATTGAATAAATCACTCAAATTGAGCACAATACATATCATAAAATATGGGTTTATCAACCTCCCCACACTTAAAACAATAGCATGTCCTCATGCTAAATCCAAGAGAAAGAGTAAGGTAAGGTTAAAGTGGTCGAATCTCATGCAATGCAATCTATTCTAAATGCAACTACATAAATGAATCATGCAATTCTAATTTGTTATTCCCTTGTGTATAAAGCTTACATGTAGTGGAATTAATTCACATTCTCAAGGAATCTTATGTATATAGCTAAACCTTAGATAGTGATAAAGTACCTTTATAATTGAGATGGGAGAGAAAAACATTTTACAATTTTGCAAGACAATTAATAATTTAAGCAGAGATATATGTTGATGAGCTATTGAACCCTCACTGGATTTTGTGTTTACTCTCTAGTCACTCAGTGTTTATTGGGTTAATCACTCTATTCTTCTTTTTATCCTTACTTTCTATAACTTTGTTCTTCATCTAACCAATCAACAATTATAGAATATAGGCATACAAAAATCATGAGGTCTTTAATTAAGGTTGTAATGGAGCCAAGGTAAAGGTAAGGGTATATGTATAAGGCTAAGTGAGCTAATTAAGTGAATCCTTGATTAGTCTTAAGTCTCACCTAACATACATATTTTGTAAAGTAAAGCTTCTTTACCTATTTTCCCATATATTTCCCACTTTTTATGTTACATGCTCATATTTTAATTTTAATTTTTTATTTTTTTTTCATGTACATCGCTTTTTGCATTTGGGGAATTCTTTTGTATCCCCTTTATTCAAATACTGAAAAATACAAATTTTTAAATTTTTTTATTTTTTATTTTTTTTAATTTTTTTTTATGCACATGGTAATTAAATTATTTTGATTTCACATGAGCATGCTTCCCAAAACTTTAAAAATAAAAATTTTTATTCTTTTTAACTTTCTACCCTTTTGTTTCTATCATCCATGTTCCCATAAGATTCCCACACTTACACAATACACAATTTCTATCTTAAGCTAACCAAGGATTCAACTTGGGATTTTTATTTTGTTTTTCTGCTTAAGGCTAGTAATGTGGTTATAAAACAAGAGGGGATTTAAAGGCTCAAGGGGCTAACAAGGGTGATGTAAAAGGTAGGCTAATTTGGGAATAGTGAGCTAGAATCAAACAATGGCCTCAATCACTTTCTTGGTATGTATCTATATTCTATAATCGGACATATAGATTAAAACAAAGTAAAGAACACCAGAATAAATAAGAAGGGCGGAACACACAGGAATAAAATATTATGGTTTAAATGTAACCATGCAATTAAGCTCAAAACTCACAGGCTGTGTGTTCTCTAACTCAAAATCATATATCAGTTATATATGTCAAGCAAGTAAAAATTAAGAGTTCCCATTATTCTTAATGTAAATCTTAAGGTGGCTTTAAAGTTCTAGTGTTTCTCCTTGATGAAATGTTGTTAACTAACTAACATGTAACGCTATATATACAAGGTGTGGGTTGTTTTTATTCTGTTAAAGTCTCTAGTTTACTTTCTTTTTATATTTTTAATTTAAACTAAGTTATCTTATGCTAAAAAGGGTAAACTATATTAATTAATCCACATTTTCTATAACTAATAAGTTAGAATTGCAACTAAACTAAATGGCTAAAATATGAACTAAAGTGCAACATGCAGAAATATAGAAAAAATACATGAAAATAGCAATGTATAAGTACTGAGAAAATAAAAATAATAATAAAGAGAAAAATACAGAAAATAATAAAGTAAAAAGAGTCTGTAGTGGTTCACCAAAAAATATATGCCAGAGATGGCAACCTCCCCACACTTAATATGAAGCATCGTCCCTGATTCTCACTCAAGCAGGGTGTGAAGGGGTGTCATCACTAGAAGGATGGGTAGCTGGAGTCTCTGTGGTGGTGGTCTGAGGATCTGCCTGCTGCAGAGGAGGTGCTGACTGAATAGGAACCTCTGGGTCTGCAGCCTGAATCTGATGCGGGGCCTCCTGCTGGGGCGCAGCCTGCTCCGTGCCTGCCTGCGCAGCCTCTCTCTGTGGATGGGTCTCCGCCTCGTGATCATCCGCTTCCTCCTCAGATGGCTCTGATGGGGTGTCAGGCTCGGAGGGGATGTCACTGCCAGAACGGATCATCAGCTTCAGGTGCTCATAGCGTCGCTTGCTGCGACGCTCAGATCTCTCGTATCGCCGCCGGTTGCGGCGTTCCATCAGGTCTAGCTGCTGAAACAGGCGGTGCACTAAGTGATAAACTGGCTCTGAGGCAGCTGGAGGTGCATTGGTGTTAGCAGGGGTAGCTGTAGAGGAAGAGGGGCCGGCAGATGGTTTGGCTGTCTCATCAGTAGGAGTGAGGAATAGAGGTCTGTAGCCCAAAGCCAAAAAGTTCCTACTGTGAGGGATAATTTTCTTGCATTCTGCAGCAGGTGGCTTCTCATCAGCATCCTCTCAAGGCACGTCAGCTCGACGGCCAAGCTGTGTAATCAGATATGGAAAGGGGAGAGTGCCTCGGACGTGGACCCTGCCCATGTAGTACCGAAGGAAGCGTGGCAGGTACAGGTCCTTACCCTCCATCACACACCATAGAAGGGTGATCATAGCGGCAGGTAGCTCCGTCTCGTGAGTACTCGGCATAATAAAGTTGCTTAAGATCTGATGCCATAGCCGAGCCTCATCGTTCAAGTATGCCCGCTTGATTCCCTTAGGCATGGTGGTGTTCTGACCCATGACCCATGGAACAGTCAGGTCAAGGGCTATCCTTGCCTTGACGGCATCCCAGTCAAACTTCATGAAGCGCATGTCCTCCTCAGCCTTCTGAAAACCATCTGGCTGATCGGATTTAGGCAGGAGCTTCAGAACATCCTCTATGGCCTCTTCAGTGACCAGTATCTGCTTCCCTCTTAGGTGTACTGCATCTAGGGAAGTTTTGAAGTAATTGCAGTAAAATTCCCTTACCAAAGATGCATTGACCTCAATCAGGTTTCTATCCAGGAAGAACCAGCCTCTTTGTTTAATCTGATCAGAGGTGTATTGCTGGAGTTCTTCTGGGATCTTCAGAGTTCTCTCCAGGTACAGGTTCCTGGAGGTTGCAAACACCGGATACTTCAGCTCACAGTATCAGTTTGCAAACTTAATGGGATCAGTAACAGGGAGTAGCTGGTCAGCCTTCTACTGCGGGGTAAAGTGTTTCTTCCACCAGGAGTCATCATGCATGATGTCCAGGATGGACATGGAGGATTCTCCTCTTTTCCGTTCGCCAGTTGTTGCCTTTCCTTTTCCTTTTCTTTGGGTTTCAGACATCCTGAAAAACAGAAAACCAGGATATAATAAAAACAGGAAAACAAGTATGCAAATCACAAAATAAGCATATAGTGGCAAAGGAGCAGTGGAGTAATGAAAATGAGTTAAGTAAATGTGCATTAAGGATTGAATAGGAGTTAAAAGTCCGAGAAGAAAAATTAACAATCCAAAATATATTAGAAATCATGTTAATTAGGAAAAATTATCATCATGCCTTGGTTAGAAGGTTAAAGAGAATAGTGAGAAACCAGAAGAGATGTTTTGAAAGGTTAGGTTGGTTAGGAATGAAAGAAAGAGTTTAGGAAGTTAAAATTAGTGAATTAGTAAAAAGTGGGTTAGAGTAAGTGGCATGATGATCATTTTCTAAGTAACAAGCATTCTCAATTTGAAGCTACAGTTAACTCATATCCAAACAAGGGAATCAGGTTGATGATGAATAAAAAATTGGAAGCTAAACATCAAAAATGCAGATTATGAACCAGGAAATCAAAAAGAATAAGAAAGCTTGCCTTGGTATTCATGAATTGGTTTGGTAAAAGCAGAGTGATAAATCACTATTTTATGGTTTATCTTGTGCTCAATTGAGTGGTTTTTATCAACTCTTTACCCACTTATTCATACTATTTGCATGGTTTTACATTTGCCTTCCTAATTATGTGCTTTGATTGAAAACATGCTTCTTTGGCCTTAAGTTCCCTATGTTTAATCCTCTCTTATTACCATTAGATGCCTTGATATGTGTGTTAAGTGATTTCAGAGATTACAGGGCAGGAATGGCTCAGAGGATGGAAAGGAAGCATGCAAAAGTGGAAGGAATACAAGAAGTTGGAGAAATTGCTAAGCTTTCCAGCCTGACCTCTTCACACTCAAACGGCTATAACTTTAGCTACAGAGGTCCAAATGACGCGGTTCTAGTTGCGTTGGAAAGCTAACGTCCGTGGCTTCGATTTGATATACAATATGCCATAGTTTCCCTGATGATAGGCGACGCGACTGCGTGCTCCATGCTAACGTCCAAATGATTGCTTTCTTTTATTTATTATATAAATAATTTGAATTTTTCCCTTTTGGCTTTGGTTGAGTCATTGGAGATACTTGAGTTATCAAACTCATTGTTGACTGAAAATTAGAATTCTTCAAGAATTAATTCGAGTTCCAATAATTCTAGCCTTTCCCAAAGAAAGACTAGGACCTGAGGAATAAAAATTAATTCATCCACTTAACTTACCTTTATATTTAGAGGTTAACAAAGTGGGAGAAAAATTCAATTCTCATTACAATTGATAAGGATAACCAGGATAGAACTTCCAATTCTTCATACCTTGCCACCAGATTTTATTATTGTTAATTTATTTTACTTGTTATTTAAATATACCTGTGCCCATTGCCCAAACTCCAAAAACCCCCAATTTACAAACTCATAACCAATAATAAGAACATACCTCCCTGCAATTCCTTGAGAAGACGAGCCGAGGTTTAAATACTTTGTATCAATTTTAAAAGGGATTTGTTACATGTGACAACCAAAACGTTTGTATGAAAGGACTTTTGAAGGTTTAGAAACTATACTTGCAACGAGAATTTATCTGCAAATTTCTAGACCACGCAAAAGTTCCTCTCATCACAGAGTAAAGCAGAGTTCAAAGTGCCAAAACCAAGACATGAATGGAAATAAAACAGTTTACAGAAAATTGGGCAGCATTCCGGCTAAAATTGGATGTTCCCGGAAAATAAACAGTAAGCAGGAAAGTTCATATGAATTAAAACAAACTGCAATTAGATATAATTAGCGTGAACAACAAAGAACATTTGCAATAGCAGCATGAACAGTAAGAACAGCATATGAACAATACTGACATCACAGTAACAGTAGAATTACAAAAATTATAAAACAAGAAGCACGAACAGCACAATTAATCAGGCCTAAATCCACTAACCACATCCTAGGCTACCTAACCACCTAGAATCCACTACAACATGCATATCTAACTGGCATAATTATGAACATAAACCGAAAAAATATGTAATTAACTGGGAATTGAAAGAAGGGTGGCGTTCGGCAGAACCTGGTAGGCGGATGAATGAAGAACCATCTTGGGCTAGGAACGTTAGTGAAAAAGGTGATTGTCACTAACGTTCTCGAACCCACATTTTCACTTAACGTTAACGCCACTAAAGTCCTAGCTAAAGTCCATACCTACTTCACACTTTCTCTGCAAGTGGGTAGGGTTTTGCGTGGCTGGGTGTTATCGAATTCGAATCCACGCGATCGCGTGGGGCACGCGGTCGCGTGGCTGGGGTGGAATGGGGGTTGACACGATCGCGTGAGTGATGTGATCGCATGGAATGGGTAAAAGGATGAATGACACGGTCGCGTGAGGCATGCGACCGCGTCGCTGGAAATTGTGCTAAACGCACAATTCCAGCGTCGTTTCAGCGCAACTCTCTATCTCCTTTGGGGTGTTGTGCAATCCACGCGACGCGATCGCGTCGCTCACGCTGTCGCGTGGGATTGGAGTTGTGCAAGTGACGCGACCGCGTGGATCGTTTTGTGCGAAACGCACAACAGCCGCACGATTCCAGCCCAACTATTTGGGCGTTGGATCCTTACGCCGATTTCCAGGTCACGCGGCCGCGTGAATGACGCAGACGCGTGGGGGTTGTTTTTCACAACTAGCGCGATCGCATGAGTGATGCGGTCGCGTCGCACGCCTACTCTCTTTTTTTTATGCAGCTATGCAATTATGCAGTATGCAATGCGAATGAATAATATTCAGGTTCAGTTGATAGGGAATTAAGTTCTAACATGGGACAACTAAGGATGGAGCACCAAGAGCATTCCATCATCCTCCATGAAATTAGAGAAGATCAAAGAGCTATGAGAGAGGAGCAACAAAGACAAGGAAGAGACATAGAGGAGCTCAAGAGCACCATTGGTTCTTCAAGAAGAGGAAGACGCCATCCTCACTAAGATGGACTCATTCCTTAATCCCCTTATCTATTTATTTTACTGTTTTTCGATTTTTGAGCTTTATGTTTTATTTATGTTTGTGTCTTCACTATATGATCATTAGTGTCTAAGTGTCTATGCCATAAAGTTATGAATGTCCCATGAATCCATCACCTCTCCTAAATGAAAACTGTTTTAAATTACAAAAGAACAAGAAGTACATGGTTTCGAATTCATCCTTGAAACTAGTTTAATTATTTTGATGTGGTGACAATACTTTTTGTTTTCTGAATGAATGCTTGAACAGTGCATATGTCTTTTGAAGTTGATGTTTATTAATGTTAAATATGTTGGCTCTTGAAAGAATGATGAAAAGGAGAAATGTTATTTGATGATCTGAAAAATCATAAAAATGATTTTTGAAGCAAGAAAAAGCAGTGAATACAAAAGCTTGGAAAAAAAAAAGAAAAAAAATAGCAAAAAAAAAAAAGAGAAAAAGAAAAAGAAAAAGCAAGCAGAAAAAGCCAAAAGCTTTTTAAACCAAAAGGCAAGAGCAAAAAGCCAATAGCCCTTAAAACCAAAAGGCAAGGGTAAATAAAAAGGATCCAAGGCTTTGAGCATCAGTGGATAGGAGGGCCTAAAGGAATAAAATCCTGGCCTAAGCGGCTAAACCAAGCTATCCCTAACCATGTGCTTGTGGCTTGAAGGTGTCAAGTGAAAACTTGAGACTGAGCGGTTAAAGTCAAGGTCCAAAGCAAAAGAAGAGTGTGCTTAAGAACCCTGGACACCTCTACTTGGGGACTTTAGCAAAGCTGAGTCACAATCTGAAAAGGTTCACCCAGTTATGTGTCTGTGGCATTTATGTATCCGGTGGTTATACTGGAAAACAAAGTGCTTAGGGCCACGGCCAAGACTCATAAAGTAGCTGTGTTCAAGAATCAACATACTGAACTAGGAGAATCAATAACACTATCTGAACGCTGAGTTCCTATAGATGCCAATCATTCTGAACTTCAATGGATAAAGTGAGATGCTAAAACTATTCAAGAGGCAAAAAGCTACAAGTCCCGCTCATCTGATTGGAGCTAAGTTTCATTGATATTTTGGAATTTATAGTATATTCTCTTCTTTTTATCCTATTTGATTTTTAGTTGCTTGGGGACAAGCAACAATTTAAGTTTGGTGTTGTCATGAGCGGATAATTTATACGCTTTTTGGCATTATTTTTACATAGTTTTAAGTATAATTTAGTTAGTTTTTAGTATATTTTTATTAGTTTTTAAATAAAAATCATATTTCTGGACTTTACTATGATTTTGTGTGTTTTTCTGTGATTTCAGGTATTTTCTGGCTGAAATTGAGGGACTTGAGCAAAAATCAGATTCAGAGGTTGAAGAAGGACTACAGCTGCTGTTGGATTCTGACCTCCCTGCACTCAAAGTGAATTTGCTGGAGTTACAGAACTCCAAATGGCACGCTCTCAATTGCGTTGGAAAGTAGACCTCCAGAGCTTTCCAGAAATATATAATAGTTCATACTTTGCCCGAGTTTAGATGACGCAAACTGGCGTTTAACGCCAGTTCCATGCTGCATTCTGGAGTTAAACGCCAGAAACAGGTTGCAAAGTGGAGTTAAACGCCAGAAACAGGTTACAAACTGGCGTTCAACTCCAAGAGAAGCCTCTACACGTGTAAAGCTCAATGCTCAGCCCAAGCACACACTAAGTGGGCCCCGAAAGTGGACTTCTGCATCATTTACTCATTTCTGTAAACCCTAGTAACTAGTTTAGCATAAATAGGACTTTTTACTATTCTATTTACATCTTTGGATTATCTTTAGTTTCATCTTTAGATCACGTTTGGGGGCTGGCCATTCAACCATGCCTGAACCTTCATCACTTATGTATTTTCAACGGTAGAGTTTCTACACACCATAGATTAAGGTGTGGAGCTCTGCTGTTCCTCATGGATTAATGCAAAGTACTACTATTTTTCTATTCAATACAAACTTATTCTGCTTCTAAGATATTCATTCGCACTTCAATGTGAATGTGATGATCGTGACAATCATCATCATTCCCAACTTATAAACGCATGCCTGACAACCACTTCCGTTCTACCTTAGATTGAATGGGTATCTCTTGGATATCTAATACAGGGGACCGAGTCCGAGATATTAGAATCTTCGTGGTATAAGTTAGAACCCATGGACGGCCATTCTTGAGATTCAGAAAGTCTAAACCTTGTCTGTGGTATTCCGAGTAGGATCTAGGAAGGGATGGTTGTGACGAGATTCAAACTCGCGAGTGCTGGGTGTAGTGACAAATGCAAAAGGATCAATGGATCCTATTCCAGTATGATCGAGAACCGATAGATGAATAGCCGTGCTGTGACAAAGCATCTTGGACCATTTTCACTGAGAGGACGGGAAGTAGCCATTGACAATGGTGATGCCCAACATACAGCTTGCCATGGAAATGAGTAGGAATGATTGGATGAAGACAGCAAGAAAGCAGAGGGTCAGGAGGAACGAAAGCATCTCTGTACGCTTATCTGAAATTCTCACCAATGAATTACATAAGTATCTCTATCTTTATTTTACGTTTTATTTATCCTTTAATTATTAAAACTCTATAACCATTTGAATCCGCCTGACTGAGATTTACAAGGTGACCATAGCTTGCTTCAAGCCGACAATCTTTGTGGGATCGACCCTTACTCACGTAAGGTTTATTACTTGGACGACCCAGTGCACTTGCTGGTTAGTTGTGCGAAGTTGTGACTAAGAAACAAGATCATGAACGTGCGTATTTAGTTTTTAGCACCATTACCAAGGAATGAACCGTCACAATTTCTGCGCACCAAACATCCCCAGGCCAATGGAACCGCCAAGGTGGCAAATAAGGTCGTACTGGCCGGACTAAAGCGCCGACTACAGGATGCAAAAGGAGCCTGGGATGAAGAGCTCCCCCAAGTTCTATGGGCATATCAGACAACCCCCCACTCCACCACGGGTGAATCACCTTTTCAAATGGCCTACGAGATGGAGACGATGATTCTTATCAAAGTAGATGAAGGATCCCCTAGGGTCATCTTCTATAACGTGGAAATAAACCCCCAGGCACAAAGAGAGGAACTCGACCTACTTCCAAAGGTCTGAGAAAGTGCTCGGATTTGGGAAGAAGCGTTGAAGCGTCGAATGGCTCTAAGGTACAACAAAAAGGTAATTCAAAGAAGCTTTACCACCAATGACCTTATCCTGATTCAAAACGACATCGGAGCAGGCAAGTCGGGAGAAGGAAAGCTGGCCGCAAATTAGAAAGGACCATTTCGGATGGCAGAAGTACTAGGAAAAGGTTACTACAAGGTGGCCGACCTCCAAGGGCAGGAGCTCCTGAGGTCATGGCACGTCTGTAACCTGAGAAGGTACTATAGCTAGAAAGCCTTGAACCAAGGTGTACTTTTTTCCTAGCAAAGGGTTTTTTAATGAGGCACTAGGTCAAGAGCTAGGGGGCGCCCGAATTATAGGGTAACCAGGCATGTATAAAAATTTCCATCCCTTGCATTTTATTTTAATAAAATCGATCATTCCTCAAAAGTTTCCTACCCAGGCGCATTACTTTATGCTAAAAAAATGCGAAAATCATTGCCTAACCCAATGCGGTCGGCAAGATAAAGTGACGAGGTTCAAATTAATTTGAGAAGTTATAAAAGCAACTCGTATAAAGCGGCCCATTAAGGCCTAACTAAAAACAGAGTTGCAAAAATAACCTAAAAAGGCCCGATAGAATGAAGTCAGACCACCAAAGGACAACTAAAAGGAACAATAAACACTTTGACCACGCAACGGTCAGACAAAGCCTAAAGTTACAAAACACTCAAAGGGACATCCAAAAGTAGAAGTTCAGAGATCGAACACTACTCCTAAAAGTCGCTAAGTAACAACTGAAAGGCAGAAGTTCAGAAAGAACACTACTTAAAAGTTGTCAGAATGCGACTAATGGCCCAAAACACAAACGCTGGCTAAAAAGTCGCCAAGAAGCGACTAAGAAGCAAAAGCGAACCAATCAATAGGCCTTTAACTGAGAACGAAGCCAAGAAACTCAGACATCACCAATGAACGTTGTCAAAGACAGCTAAAAGGTAAAATATAAACACTTAGAGAGCTCATCCAAGCAACTAAAGAAAAAGGTTCTCCATAAACATTACTTAAGAAAGTTTTGTTGAACCACCAAAATAAACAGAAATCTCAAAGAGCTAAACATTAAGCTAAAAGTTGCTAGGGGCAATTAAAAGTAAAAGTGTTCTAACTATTACAAGAAATATGTTCATCAAAGACCCACAAGTTGTGCCACAGCAGAATACGACATAAACTATTTATAAAGGAGAACATAAAAGTAGAAGTCACAAAGGATCGAGCTTCTCCCCTGTGGCTGCATCCTGAGATTGAGGAGGGATAATCGAGACTGGAACTGCCCTAACAACGCCATCTGGCCCATTTAAGATCTCCATATCAGGGTTGGCCTCAGACTGGGCAACCTCAGTAAAAGGGGTCGGGAAAGCCTTAGACTTGGGGTCAGGCACCGGGATCTCGTCCTCGTCCAGAGTGGGAACGATCTTACCGTCAACCACCACATTATCCATACTGAATAAGGAAAGGTCGAGATCGGGAGCCAAAACCCAGACCTGATCCTTCAGATTCTCATACATCGTAGTCATGTCATTTACCACATGCCCCTGTAACTCGGCATAATCATCATAAGTCGATTGAAGCTTCTCCTTCACTTCAAGGAGCTCGGTGTATATTCGGGTATAGCTCTCCTTGGCCTTCTTCGCCATGTCCTCTGCCAAATTAGAAGCGGCCTCAGCCTTAGTAGCGCGAGACTTCTCCTTCTCCAGTGCAAGCTGCAGTCCAACACTCTTTGCCTCCAGCTCAGCTCTTAAACCATCGACCCTCTCAAATTCGCTCTTTGCACTCCCCAGGAAGGCACTGGTGGCATTAATTGGAGACTTCTTAAACTCTCTCACCAGGATGGCATTCAGGCTAGCCATCCGGACACAGTTACGGGCCATGTACTGAAAATGGTTAAGGATGGACACGTCGTCAGCAGAAGCAAAGGCGTGAGGTACGATATGCTCCTCAGCCCAAGTCAGACCATCAAACTCCTTGTTGTTGATATCAACCGCACCAGACATGTTCTGCTTCTTAGGAGCAGGCCTAGAGGTAGAAAGGGAGGAAGTAGGGCCCAAGCTCGCCGCAGGCGGGTCGGTAGGAACCAGGCGGACGTTGGGAGTTGGGATGACCTTTCTCGGGCTCTGAGGACCCGAGTCCAGCTTCTTCGGAGGAAGCTGAGAGGAGCTATCCCCAGCCACTTTTCTTTTTAATATTCTGAGCAGCCACAGTCTTCTTGGTCTTGTGCAAAAACTTCATGGAATCAGATCTCGAAGCCATCTCTATAAAAAGAACCACGAAAACGTCATTAAAAGATACAACTAAGAGAAAATAAAGGAACAAGAGGTCGGATACTACCTAACTCGGACCGGAGAAGGCTAGGATCCCCTAAAAACTTCTTCGTGTCTAAGTGAGAAGCTCGACCCCAGTGCTCCTCCAACACACCCACAAAAGCCTGCTCTACCTCATCTAAACTCTCTAAGGTGTACTTAGCAACTACTGGATCCTCTTGCCACCAGAGAGGGAAAGAAGGCTCATCATTTTTGTCTAAAAAGAAAGGATGGACTTTATCTACAGCTCGGACCTTAAAATAAAAGTTCTTAAAATCGTGAAAAGACTCGTCAATGATAGCAAAGACCTTCCTACACTGGTTAGCTCGAAAAGAGATCCAAGAAGCCTTCTTCTTGGTCAACCCAAGCTTGGTCAAAACAAACAAATACAAGAACAGACTGAGGGAAGGTCAGACACCCAACTCCTGACACAAAAGTTGGAAAATCTTCTAAAACGGCCAAGAGGTGGGATGAAGTTAGGTAGGGGCAAGATTGCACGTCCAAAGGATCTCAGTCTCAAAATCGATAAAAGGCAGGGTAGTACCTAACTTGGTAAAGAAACGGTCATAGGCATAGAAAAACGAATGCTCTGTTCCACTTAAAGAGGGAGAGCAGACCCTCTCCTCAGGATCGGGGGCAACCAACTCATAGTCTTTCTCATCCTCCCTATTCAGACACACCCTATGGAATCTTCTAAATTTCTCATAGTATTCCTGATCTGCCACTGTCACACAGCACAACACTACAGAGTCTAACCAATCTACCATACTAGAGAGAACCTTTGTAGATGTTTTAACAAGATTATTACGAGACATATACGCGACACCTAGAGCAACAAAATAAACAAAACATCACTATAAAGAACTCGGCCTGATGAGCGGATAATTTATACGCTTTTTGGCATTGTTTTTAGTATGTTTTTAGTAGGATCTAGTTACTTTTAGGGATGTTTTCATTAGTTTTTATGTTAAATTCACATTTCTGGACTTTACTATGAGTTTGTGTATTTTTTTGTCATTTCAGGTATTTTCTGGCTGAAATTGAGGGACTTGAGCAAAAATCAGATTCAGAGGTTGAAGAAGGACTGCTGATGCTGTTGGATTCTGACCTCCCTGCACTCAAAGTCTATTTTCTGGAGCTACAGAACTCAAAATGGCGCGCTTCCAATTGCGTTGGAAAGTAGACATCCAGGGCTTTCCAGCAATTTATAATAGGCCATACTTTGTTCGAGATTAAATGACGTAAAAGGGCGTTGAACGCCAGTTCTACGCTGTTGTCTGGAGTTAAACGCCAGAAACACGTCACAAACCAGAGTTGAACGCCAGAAACACATTACAACCTGGCGTTCAACTCCAGAAAGAGCCTCTACACATGTAACATTCAAGCTCAGCCTAAGCACACACCAAGTGGGCCCCGGAAGTGGATTTATGCATCAATTACTTACTTCTGTAAACCCTAGTAGCTAGTTTATTATAAATAGAACTTTTTACTATTGTATTAGACATCTTTGGAACGTTTTTCCTTAGACATGGGGGCTGGCCTCTCGGCCATGCCTGAACCTTTCACTTATGTATTTTCAACGGTAGAGTTTCTACACTCCATAGATTAAAGTGTGGAGCTCTGCTGTTCCTCATGAATTAGTGCAAAGTACTACTGTTTTTGTATTCAACTAAACTTATTCCGCTTCTAAGATATTCATTCGCACTTCAACATGGATGTGATGAACGTGACAATCATCATCATTCCCCCACGAACGCGTGCCTGACAACCACTTCCGTTCCACCTTAGATTGGATGATTATCTCTTGGATCTCTTAATCAGAATCTTTGTGGTGTAAGCTAGATTGATGGCGGCATTCATGAGAATCCGAAAAGTCTAAACCTTGTCTGTGGTATTCCGAGTAGCATTCTGGGATTGAATGACTGTGACGAAGGATGAAAAGTAGCCATTGACAATGGTGATGTCCTTACATAAAGCCAGCCATGGAAAGGAGTAAGATTGATTGGATGAAGATAGCAGGAAAGCAGAAGTTCAGAGGAACGAAAAGCATCTCTATACGCTTATCTGAAATTCTCACCAATGATATACATAAGTATTTCTATCTCTATTTTCTGTCTATTTATTATTTATTTTCGAAAACTCCATAACTATTTTATATCCGCCTGACTGAGATTTACAAGGTGACCATAGCTTGCTTCATACCAACAATCTCTGTGGGATCGACCCTTACTCACGTAAGGTTTTATTACTTGGACGACCCAGTGCACTTGCTGGTTAGTTGTATCGAAGTTGTGAATGAAAAACGATTTATTAAGACGTGCGTACAGAGTTTTTGGCGCCGTTGCCTGAGATCACAATTTCGTGCACGAAGTTTTTGGCACTGTTGCCGGGGAATGTTCGAGTTTGGACAACTGACGGTTCATCGTGTTGCTCAGATTAGGTAATTTTCTTCTTATTTTGTTTTCAAAAATTTTTCAAAAAAAAAAATCTTTCAAAAATTTCTCATCTGTTTTCGAAAATTATTTCAGAATTTTTAAGAATGAATTCTAGAGTTTCATGAAAAATGTTGGAGCCTGGCTGGCTGTAAAGCCATGTTTAATTCCTTTGGATAGGGGCTTCCAACCATCAGCATAGAGGCAAGTTAATTGGAATGTCAGCTATGGCATGTCTGAGTTATATACTAAAGCTTGGCTGGCTATTAAGCCATGCCTAACCCTCAGCTTGTTTTGCATCTTTTCTTATTTTTCATATGCATTTTTGCATCCATAGAGTCTAAAAATGAAAGATTTCTAAGTTTCGTGTCTTGCATGTTTTCTTTGCATAAAATTTTTTTTTTCAAAAATATGTTCTTTATGTTGTTCATCATGATCTTCAAAGTGTTCTTGGTGTTCATCTTGACATTCATAGCATTCTTGCATGCATTCATTGTTTTGATCCAAAAATTTCATGCATTGAGTCTTTTTCATGTTTTTCTCTCTCATCATAAAAAGATATATTTGAAAAAGATGTGATTGAAAAGATATATTTGAAAAGATATGATTGAAAATCAATTTAGAAAAAGAAAATTTTTAAAATTAAAGTTGATTACTTGACTATCAAGAAATTAAAAGATATGATTTCAAAATTTAAAGTTTGATCCTTTCTTAATAGGCAAGTAACAACTTGAAAATTTTTGAAGTAAATCTTGAATTGAAGCAAGGATTTTTTAAAATAGTAAAAATAAATATAAAATGGAAAGAAATTGATTTTGAAAGAGATATGATTGTAAAGATATGATTTGAAAAATATTTGATTTTGAAAAATTTTGAAAACTTGAAAAAAATGTGAATTAAAAATAAAATCTTCCCTCTAGTGTCATCCTGGCATTAAACGCCCAGAATGGTGCCCATTCTGGCATTTAACGCCCAAAACTCTACCTTTTTGGGCGTTAAACGCCTAGCCAGGTACCCTGGCTGGCATTTAAACGCCAGTTTTCCTTCTTCACTGGGCGTTTTGAACGCCCAGCTTTTTCTGTTTGATTCCTCTGCTGAATATTCTGAATCTTCAATTCTCTGTATTATTGACTTGAAAAGACATAGTTTTGAAAAATATTTTTGAATTTTTGATGATGAGAAACAATAAAAATGCAACTAAGATCAAATAAACAATGCATGCAAGACACCAAACTTAAAAGTTTGTATACTAAGGACTATAATAATGTAAAAATGCATGTGAGAAACAACAAAACACCCAAAACAAGAGAATTTAAAGATCAGAGCAATGAAATCATCAAGAACAACTTGAAGATTAATGAAGAACATATTGCATGTTTTCGAAAAATGCAAGAAGAATGCAATTGACACCAAACTTAAAAATTGATACTAGACTCAAACAAGAAACATAAAATATTTTTAGTTTTATGATTTAAAAATTTTTTTGTATTTTTTTTTCAAAAATTACATAGAAAAGAAAATAAAGAGAATCAAAACTTTTAATGAGAAGTCCAGGAATCATGCAATGTTAGTCTAAAGCTTCAGTCTAAAAAGATTAGACATGTTTGGCCAAGCTTCAGCAGAACATTACATTCAATAGCTAAATTGATGAGAATCAATCAGCTTTTGTGATGATAAGAACATCACCTTGAAACTCTAGAATTCATTCTTAAAAATTCTGAAAAATACCTAATCTAAGCAACAAGATGAACCGTCAGTTGTCTAAACTCGAACAATCCCCGGCAACGGCGCCAAAAACTTGGTATGCGGGATTGTGATCATCAACAATGGCGCCAAAGACTTGGAGCTCTCAAACGTGAATCACACTTTGTCACAATTCCGCACAACTAACCAGCAAGTGCACTGGGTCGTCCAAGTAATAAACCTTACGTGAGTAAGGGTCGATCCCACGGAGATTGTCGGCTTGAAGCAAGCTATGGTCATCTTGTAAATCTCAGTCAGGCATATTCAAATGGTTATGGAGTTTAAGGTGATGAAAATAAACATAAAATAAAGATAGAGATACTTATGTAATTCATTGGTGGATTTCAGATAAGCGTATGAAGATGCTTTGTTCCCCTTGAACCTCTGCTTTCCTATTGCCTTCTTTCAATCATTCATACTCCTTTCCATGGCTAGCTTTATGTTGGGCATCACTGTTGTCAATGGCTACATCCCATCCTCTCAGTGAAAATGGTCCTCATGCTCTGTCACAATATCGGCTAATCAGCTGTCGGTTCTCGATCATGTCGCTTTGCTCAAGGATAGATGACGTAAACTGGCATTCAACGCCAGTTCCATGTTGCAGTCTGGCGTTAAACGCCAGAAACAAGTTACAAGTTGGAGTTAAATGCCCAAAATAGGTTACAACCTGGCGTTTAACTCCAGAAATAGCTTAGGTACGTGTAAAGCTTAAGTCTCAGCCCCAGCACACACTAAGTGGGCCCCAGAAGTGGATTTCTGCACTATCTATCTTAGTTTACTCATTTTCTGTAAACCTAGGTTACTAGTTTAGTATTTAAACAACTTTTAGAGATTTATTTGGTACCTCATGACATTTTAGATCTGAACTTTGTACTCTTTGACGGCATGAGTCTCTGAACTCCATTGTTGGGGGTGAGGAGCTCTGTTGTGTTCCGATGAATTAATACAACTATTTCTGTTTTCTATTCAAACACGCTTGTTTCTATCTAAGATGTTTATTCGCACTTCAATATGATGGATGTGATGATCCGTGATACTCATCATCATCCTCAACCTATGAACGCGTGCCTGACAACCACCTCCGTTCTACCTTCGATTGAATGAATATCTCTTAGATTCCTTAATCAGAATCTTCGTGGCATAAGCTAGAATCCATTGGCAGCATTCCTGAGAATCCGGAAAGTCTAAACCTTGTCTGTGGTATTCCTAGTAGGATTCAGGGATTGATTGACTGTGACGAGCTTCAAAATCACAAGGGCTGGGCGTAGTGACAGACGCAAAAGGATCAATGGATCCTATTCCAGCATGAGTGGGAACCGACAGATGATTAGCCGTGCGGTGACAGCGCACTTGGACCTTTTTCACTGAGAGAACGGATGGTAACCATTGACAATGGTGATCCACTAACACATAGCTTTCCATAGGAAGAACTTTGCGTGCATGAAGAAGAAGACAGGGAGAAAGCAAAGATTCAAAAGACAAAGCATCTCCAAAACTCCAACATATTCTCCATTACTGCAGAACAAGTATTTAATCCATGCTCTTTTATTCTTCGCAATTCATACTGATAATTATAATTGATTTCCTGACTAAGATTTACAAGATAACCATTGATTGCTTCAAACCAACAATCTCCGTGGGATAGACCCTTACTCACGTAAGGTATTACTTGGACGACCCAGTGCACTTGCTGGTTAGTGGTACGAGTTGTGAAAAGTGTGATTCACAATTCGTGCACCAAGTTTTTGGCACCGTTGCCGGGGATTTTTTGAGTTTGAACAACTGACGGTTCATCCTATTGCTTAGATTAGGAAGATTTTATCTTTTGGGTCAGAGTCTTTTACTTTCTTTTCAAAAATCTTTCAAAAGATTTTTATTTTTCTTTATTAATCTGTGATTTGTCTTTGAGTCTTTTATTATTGTTCTTGTTAAAATTCTAGAATCCTTATTTTCTTTTTCAAAAATAATTTTTTGAAATTTTATTTTTTTTACTAATAATTGAATTTCTCTATTTGAGTTTAGTTTTATATTTTAAGTTTGGTGTCAATTGAATGTCTTTATTTTCCTTTAAAATTTTCAAATTAGTGTTCATTGTTCTTTCTTGATCTTCAAGTTTTTTTTGTTTATTTTCCTTGTTTGATCTTTAGTTTCTCTTGTTCTGTTTCTTTTCTTATTTTTCTTGTGCTTTTTCAAAATATCAGTTTCGAAGGAAATTTTTTTTTATATACAATATTAAAATACGTTAAATTTATAGCTCAATTGGCTAGAGCGTTGTGCTTATGTTCTTGGTAATTGGCTATCTTCTTTTTAAAATTTTTTTCTAAATAATTTTTCTTTGATTAAATCTTGTGCCAAACTTTAACTTTGGTGTTTTCTTGTTAGCTTTTCTTTTGTTTTCGAAAAAATTTTAAGTTTGGTGTTCTATTTTCATGTTCTTGTTGTTCTTGTGAGTCTTCAAAGTGTTCTTGAGTCTTCCTTGTGTTTTGATCTTAAAATTTTTAAGTTTGGTGTTCCTTGGTGTTTCCCTCCAAAATTTTCGAAAATAAGGAACATAAGATCTAAAAATTTTAAGTTGTGTGTCTTTTGTGTGTTTTTCTCTTTCATCATAAAATTCAAAAATCAAAAAATATCTTTTCTCTCTATTTTAAAGTGAATTTTCGAAAATTGCTTTTAAAATTCAGATTTCTATTTCAAAATTTAAAATCTTTTTCAAAAATCATATCCAATGTTTTTCAAATTTTCTTAATTAAGTAATTATTTTTGTTTTAAAATTTTTTATTCTTAATTTTCGAAATCTATATTTAATTTCTAGTTATTTTATTTCATTTTTTTTCTTTCGCTCTCTTTTTAAAAAAAATAAAAGTAAAAATATATTCTATTTGCTATTCATATCAATTCCCTTTTCTCCATCATGGATCTAAGTGGAATTGAACAGTCCAGAAGGACTCTGGGGTCATATGCCAACCCCACTACTGCTTCATATGGGAGTAGTATCTGTATACCCTCCATTGGAGTCAGTAGCTTTGAGTTGAATCTTTAGCTTATTATCATGGTGCAGCAAAGTTGCCAGTATTCCGGTCTTCCTCAGGAAGAACCTACAGAGTTTCTGGCACAGTTTTTACAGATTGCTGACACAGTACATGATAAGGAAGTAGATTAGGATGTCTACAGATTATTACTGTTTTCATTTGCTGTAAAAGACCAAGCTAAGAGGTGGTTAAATAACCAACTTAAGGCTAGCATAAGGACATGGAAACAGCTGTCAGAAAAATTCCTGAATCAATACTTCCCTCCAAAACGGATGACACAGCTAAGGCTGGAAATCCAAGGCTTTAAACAAGGAGATAATGAATCTCTTTATGATGCCTGGGAGAGATACAGAGAGATGCTAAGAAAATGCCCCTCTGAAATGTTTTCAGAATGGGTGCAGTTAGACATCTTCTATTATGGGCTTACAGAGAAAGCTCAAATTTCTCTAGATCACTCAGCTGGTTGATCTATACACATGAGAAAGAAAATTAAAGAGGCTCAAGAGCTTATTGATACAGTTGCCAGAAATCAGCATCTGTACCTAAATAGTGAATCTTCCATGAAAGAAGAGGCTAAAACAGTAACTTCTGAACTCAGTCCTGCAGAACAAATTACTGAATTCAATCAGAAATTAGACTTTCTAACAAAACAGCTGGCCGAATTTAAAGAGATACTACAAGACACAAGAATGGCTAATATAAATATAGAGGTACAGTTGAAGCAAATAGAACAACAGTTATCAAAACAAATAACAGAAGAGTGCCAAGCAATTCAATTAAGAAGTGGAAAAACATTAAATACCTCACTTCAAGGCAGCAGAAAGCCAAGAAAAGAATAAACTGCTATCCAAAATCCCTCTGAGGACAGTAAGAGCCCAGAGAGGAATAACTCTGGCGTTCAAACGCCAGAAATAGGCAAGGATTTGGCGTCAAACGCGCAATGGAAGCTCAGTTCTGGCGTTCAAATGCCAGGAACAAGTAAGGAGTTGGCGTCCAACGCCACTCCAGCTTCTAACCCTGGCATTCAAATGCCAGTGAGGGATCAGACACTCACAAGTTCTGATAACAACCCCTATAAAAAGGCTTCTCCAACCAACTCTATAGGAAATAAACCTGCAGCAACTAAGGTTGAGGAATATAAAGCCAAGATATCTTATCCTCAAAAACTCCGCCAAGAGGAGCATGATAAGCAATTTGCTTGCATTGCAGATTACCTCAGGACTCTTGAAATAAAGATTTCAATTGCATAGGCACTTGAGCAAATACCTTCTTATGCCAAGTTCATGAAGGAGATCTTGAGTCATAAGAAGGATTAGAGAGAAACTGAAAGAGTTCTCCTCACTGAAGAATGCAGTGCAGTCATTCTGAAAAGCTTTCCAGAAAAGCTTAAAGATCCCGGGAGCTTTCTGATACCATGCATATTAGAGGGTAATTGCACCAAGACAGCTTTATGTGATCTTGGGGCAAGCATCAACTTAATACCTGCATCCACTATCAGAAAGCTTGGTTTAACTGAAGAAGTTAAACCAACCTGGATATGTCTCCAACTTGCTGATGGCTCCATTAAATACCCATCAGGCGTTATTGAGGACATGATTGTCAAGGTTGGGCCATTCGCCTTTCCCACTGACTTTGTAGTGCTGGAAATGGAGGAGCACAAGAGTGCCACTCTCATTCTAGGAAGACCTTTCCTAGCAACCGGACGAACTCTCATTGATGTCCAAAAAGGGGAAGTAAACTTGAGAGTCAATGAGGATGAGTTTAAGTTGAATGCTGTCAAGGCTATGCAGCATCCAGACACACCAAAAGACTACATGAAAGTTGATCTCATTGACTCTTTGGTAGAGGAGGTCAACATGGCTGAGAGTCTCGAATCAGAGCTGCAAGACATCTTTAAAGATGTTCAGCCTGATTTGGAGGGTTCAGAGGAACTGAAAGAGCCTCTGAGATTTCCTCAGAAAGAGGAGAAACCTCCTAAACCCGAGCTCAAACCATTGCCACCATCCCTGAAATATGCATTTCTGGGAGAAGGTGACACTTTTCCAGTGATCATAAGCTCTGCTTTAAACCCACTGGAAGAGGAAGCACTAATTCAAGTGCTAAAGACACACAAAACAGCTCTTGGGTGGTCCATAAGTGACCTTAAGGGCATAAGCCCAGCTAGATGCATACACAAAATCCTATTGGAGGATGATGCTAAGCCAGTGGTTCAACCACAGAGGCGGCTAAATCCAGCCATGAAGGAAGTGGTGCAGAAAGAGGTCACCAAATTACTGGAGGCTGGGATTATTTACCCTATTTTTGATAGCCCCTGGGTGAGGCCTATTCAAGTAGTTCCCAAGAAGGGAGGCATGACAGTGGTTCATAATGAAAAAAATGAACTGGTTCCTACAAGAACAGTTACAGGGTGGCGCATGTGTATTGACTATAGAAGGCTCAACACAGCCACCAGAAAGGATCATTTTCCTTTACCATTCATAGACCAGATGCTAGAGAGACTAGCAGGTCATGAATATTACTGCTTTTTGGATGGCTATTCATGTTACAACCAAATTGTCGTAGATCCTCAGGACCAAGAGAAGACAACATTCACATGTCCTTCTGGAGTATTTGCTTACAGGAGAATGCCTTTTGGTCTGTGTAATGCACCTGCAACCTTTCAAAGGTGCATGCTCTCTATCATCTCTGATATGGTAGAAAAATTTCTGGAAGTCTTCATGGATGACTTTTCAGTATTTGGAGACTCATTCGGCTCCTGCCTTGACCATTTAGCACTTGTTTTAAAAAGATGCCAAGAGACCAACCTAGTTTTAAACAAGGAAAAATGTCACTTTATGGTGACAGAAGGAATTGTCCTTGGGCATAAAATTTCAAACAAGGGGATAGAGGTGGATCACGCTAAAGTGGAAGTAATTGAAAAATTACCACCACTTGCTAATGTTAAGGCAATCAGAAGCTTTCTGGGGCATGCAGGATTCTACAGGAGGTTTATAAAGGATTTTTCAAAAATTGCAAAACCCCTGAGTAATCTGCTAGCTGCTGACATGCCATTTGTATTTGACACAGAGTGTCTGCAAGCGTTTGAGACTCTGAAAGCTAAGCTGGTCACAGCACTAGTTATTTATGCACCAGACTGGACTTTACCATTTGAATTAATGTGTGATGCCAGTGATCACGCCATTGGTGCATGGGGCAGAGGCATGACAAGCTTCTGCATGTCATTTATTATGCTAGCCGTGTTTTAAATGATGCCCAGAAAAACTACACAACGACAGAAAAAGAATTGCTTGCAGTGGTTTATGCCATTGACAAGTTTAGATCATACTTAGTAGGATCAAAAGTGATTATGTACACTGACCATGCTACTCTTAAATATCTACTCACAAAGCAGGATTCAAAACCCAGGCTCATAAGATGGGTGTTGCTTCTGCAAGTGTTTGATATAGAAATAAGAGACAGAAAAGGGACAGAGAACCAAGTGGCTGATCATCTGTCCCGGATAGAACCAGTAGAAGGGGAGTTTCCCCCCTCTATTAAGATCTCTGAGACCTTTCCGGATGAGCATTTGTTTGCCATCCAGGAAATACCATGGTTTGCAGATATTGCAAACTATGAAGCTGCAAGGTTCATACCCAAGGAGTACAGTAGGCAACAAAAGAAAAAATTAATTACTGATGCAAAGTACTACTTGTGGGATGAACCCTATCTCTTTAAGAGATGTGCAGACGGAATAATCCGTAGGTGTGTGCCTAGAAAAGAAGCACAGAGGATCTTATGGCATTGCCATGGATCACAATATGGAGGCCATTTCGGAGGTGAGCGAACAGCCACCAAGGTCCTCCAATGTGGCTTTTACTGGCCTACACTCTATAGGGATTCCCGAGAGTTTGTACGTAACTATGACAGTTGCCAAAGAGCTGGTAATCTGCCTCATGGTTACGCCATGCCTCAACAGGGAATCTTGGATATTGAGTTGTTTGATGTATGGGGAATTGACTTCATGGGACCTTTCCCACCATCATACTCAAACACTTATATTCTGGTGGCAGTCGACAATGTATCAAAATGGATAGAGGCCGTTGCCATACCCACCAATGATACTAAAAACAGTGCTGAAGTTCCTCCAGAAATATATCTTCAGCAGGTTTGGTGTTCCTAGAGTACTAATCAGTGATGGGGGCACTCACTTCTGCTACAAACAGCTTTATTCTGCCATGGTCCGGTATGGGATTCGCCACAAGGTGGCAACTCCATATCATCACAGACAAATGGGCAAGCTCAAGTTTCTAACAGAGAACTAAAAAGAATCCTGAAATGGACTGTAAGTACCCGTAGAAAGGATTGGGCAAGAAGCTTGGATGATGCTCTGTGGGCTTACAGAACAGCATTCAAGACTCCTATAGGAACCTCTCCATACCAACTTGTGTATGGTAAGGCCTGTCATCTGCCCGTGAAACTGGAACATAAGGCCTACTGGGCAACCAGATTCCTAAACTTTGATGCCAAATTAGCTGGAGAAAAAAAGATTGCTCCAGCTGAATGAGCTAGAGGAATTTAGACTAACTGCTTTCGAAAATGCCAAGATTTATAAAGAGAAACAAAAAAGGTGGCATGACAGAAAGTTGTCATCTAGAGTCTTTGAACCAGGACAAAAGGTTCTGTTGTTTAACTCTAGGCTCAGGCTATTCCCGGGAAAACTGAAATCCCGGTGGAGGGGTGATGAGCGGATATTTTATACGCTTTTTGGGGTTAATTTCATATAGTTTTTAGTATGATTTGGTTAGTTTTTAGTATATTTTCATTAGTTTTTAGGCAAAATTCATATTTATGGACTTTACTATGAGTTTGTGTGCTTTTCTGTAATTTCAGATATTTTCTGGCTGAAATTGAGGGAGCTGAGCAAAAATCTGATTTAGGCTGAAAAAGGACTGCTGATGCTGTTGGATTCTGACCTCTCAGCACTCGGAATGGATTTTCTGGAGCTACATGAGTCCAACTGGCGCGCTTTCAATTGCGTTGGAAAGTAGACATTCAGGGCTTTCCAGAAATATATGATAGTATATACTTTGCTCAAGGATAGACGATGTAAAGTGGCGTTCAACGCCAGTTCTATGTTGCAGTCTGGCGTCCAGCGCCGGAAACAAGTTACAAGTTGGAGTTCAACGCCAGAAACAGGTTACAACCTGGCGTTGAATGCCCAAAACAGCCCAGGCACGTGAGAAGCTTAAGTCTCACCCCCAGCACACACCAAGTGGGCCCCAGAAGTGGATTTCTGCACTATCTATCATAGTTTACTCATTTTCTGTAAACCTAGGTTACTAGTTTAGTATTTAAACAACTTTTAGAGATTTATTGTGGGATTCATGACATTTTATATCTAAACTTTGTACTCTTTGATGGCATGAGTCTCTAAACTCCATTGTTGGGGGTGAGGAGCTCTGCTGTGTTTTGATGAATTAATACAACTATTTCTGTTTTCTATTCAAACATGCTTGTTCTATCTAAGATGTTTATTCACACTTCAATATGATGGATGTGATGATCCGTGACACTCATCATCATCCTCAACCTATGAAAGTGTGCTTGAAAATCATCTCCGTTCTACCTTCGATTGAATGAATATCTCTTGGATTTCTTAATCAGAATCTTCATGGCATAAGCTAGAATCCATTGGTAGCATTCTTGAGAATCCGGAAAGTCTAAACCTTGTCTGTGGTATTCTGAGTAGGATTTAGGGATTGAATGACTGTGACGATCTTCAAACTCACAAGGGCTGGCATAGTGACAGACGCAAAAGGATCAATGGATCCTATTCCAGCATGAGTGGGAACCGACAGATGATTATATGTGCGGTGACAGCGCACCTGGACCTTTTTCACTGAGAGGACGGATGGTAGCCTTTGACAACGGTGATCCACCAACACACAGCTTGCCATAGGAGGAACCTTGCGTGCGTGAAGAAGAAGACAGGGAGAAAGCAGAGATTCAGAAGACAAAGCATCTCCAAAACTCCAACATATTCTCCATTACTGCATAACAAGTATCTATTTCATGCTCTCTTATTTTTCGCAATTCAAACTGATAAATATAATTGATATCCTGACTAAGAGATACAAGATAACCATAGATTGCTTCAAGCCAACAATCTCCGTGGGATTCGACCCTTACTCACGTAAGGTATTACTTGGACGACCCAGTGCACTTGCTGGTTAGTGGTACGAGTTGTGAAAAGTGTGATTCACAAATCGTGCACCAAGTTTTTGGCGCCGTTGCTGGAGATTGTTCGAGTTTGGACAACTGACGGTTTATTTTGTTGCTTAGATTAGGAAACATTTTTCTTTTAAAATCCTTATTTTCTCTTTTTAAATTTTTTGAAAATTTTCTAAACTAATAATTGAATTTTTCTATTTGAGTTTAGTTTCATATTTTAAGTTTGGTGTCAATTGCATATTTTATATCTTCCTTTAAATTTTCGAATTTATGTTCTTTGTTTTTCCTGGATCTTCAAGTTGTTCTTGTTTATTTTTCTTGTCTGATCTTTAGTTTTTCTTGTTCTATTTCTTTTCTTGTTTTTCGTGTGCCTTTTCAAAACAATAGTTTTCAAAAAAAATTATTCTTAGTTATTAAAAATACTTCTTCAAAACAAGTGTTACATTTACTGCCCAATTGGCTAGAGCGTTGGTCTATGTTCTTGGTAATTGGGTATCTTCTTTTTAAATTCTTTTTTCAAAAATAATTTTTCTTTGATTAAATCTTGTGCCAAACTTTAAGTTTGGTGTTCTCTTGTTGATTTTTCTTTGGTTTTCTAAAAATTTTAAGTTTGGTGTTCTACCTTCATGTTCTTGTTGTTCTTGTGATTCTTCAAAGTGTTCTTGAGTCTTCCTTGTGTTTTGATCTTAAAATTTTTAAGTTTGGAGTTCCTTGGTGTTTTCCCTCCAAAATTTTCGAAAACAAGGAGCATTAGATCTAAAAATTTTAAGTTGTGTATCTTTTGTGTGTTTTTCTCTTTCATCATAAAATTCAAAAAAAATATATATATATATCTTTTCTTTATTCCACTCATAATTTTCGAAAAATTAGCATTAAATTAGTCATGAAATTTAAAAATCATATCTTTTCCAATCAAATTCTTTCAATCATATCTTTTTCAAAACTTCCTAACAATTTTTTCTTTTTCTCTCTTCATTTTTCAAAAATCTTCACTCATTTTTATTTATTTTATTTTATTTTATTTTATTTTCGAAATAAATAAATAAATAAATAAAAATATATTTTTTTCTCTATTTTACATCATCTCCCTTTCTCCATCATGGATCTAAGTGGAAATGAACAGTCCAGAAGGACTCTGGGGTCATATGCTAACCCCACTACTGCTTCATATGGGAGTAGTATCAGTATACCTTCCATTAGAGTCAGTAGCTTTGAGTTGAATCCTCAGTTCATTATCATGGTGCAGCAAAGTTGCCAGTATTCCGGTCTTCCACAGGAAGAACCTACAGAGTTTCTGGCACAGTTTTTACAAATTGCTGACACAGTTCATGATAAGGAAGTAGATCAGGATGTCTACAGACTATTACTATTTCCATTTGCTATAAAAGACCAAGCTAAGAGGTGGTTAAATAACCAACCTAAGGCTAGCATAAGGACAAGGAAACAGCTGTCAGAAAAATTCCTGAATCAATATTTCCCTCCAAAAAGGATGACACAGCTAAGGCTGGACATCCAAGGTTTTAAACAAGGAGATAATGCATCCTTTTATGATGCCTGGGAGAGAGACAGAGAGATTCTAAGAAAATGCCCCTCTGAAATGTTTTCAGAGTGGGTTCAGTTAGACATCTTCTATTATGGGCTTGTAGAAAGCACTCAGATTTCTCTAGATTACTCAGCTGGTGGATCTATCCACATGAGAAAGACAATTGAAGAAGCTCAAGAGCTCATTGATACAGTTGCCAGAAATCAGCATCTGTACCTAAGCAGTGAACCTTCCCTGAAAGAAGAGGTTAGAACAGTGACTGTTGAACTGAGTCCTACAGAACAAGCTACTGAATTCAATCAGCAATTGGATTTTCTAACAAAACAGTTAGCCAAATTCAAAGAGAGACTACAAGAGACAAGAGTGGCTAATATAAATATGAAAGTACAACTAAAGCAAACAAAGCGGCAGTTGTCAAAACAAATAACAGAAGAGTGCCAAGCAGTTCAATTGAGAAGTGGGAAAACATTAGATGCCCCACCTCAAGGTAGCAGGAAGCCAAGAAATGAGCAAACTACCCAAAATCCATCTGAGGAAAGTAAGAGCCCAGAGAGGAATAATTATGGCAATTAAATGCCAGAAATCGGGTGGAAAGCTGGTGTTGAACGCCCAAACCATGCTAAGTCCTGGCGTTCAACGCCAGAAACAAGCAAGGAATTGGCGTTGAACGCCCAAAAGAAGCACAGTTCTGGCGTTCAGACGCCAGGAACAGGTGAGGAGTTGGCGTCCAACACTCCAGCTTCTAACCTGGCATTCAAATGCTAGTGTGGGATCAGACATACACAAGTGCTAATAACAACCCCTCTAAAAAGGCTTCTCCAACCATCTCTGTAGGAAATAAACCTACAGCTACTAAGGTTGAGGAATATAAAGCCAAGATACCTTATCCTCAAAAACTCCGCCAAGAGGAGTAGGATAAGCAATTTGCTCGCTTTGCAGATTATCTCAGGACTCTTGAAATAAAGATTTCGTTTGCAGAGGCACTTGAGCAAATACCTTCTTATACCAAGTTCATGAAAGAGATCTTGAGTCATAAGAAGGATTGGAGAGAAACTGAAAGAGTTCTCCTCATTGAAGAATACAGTGCAGTCATTCTGAAAAGCTTTCCTGAAAAGCTTAAAGACCCTGGGAGCTTTCTGATACCATGCATATTAGAAGGTAATTGCACCAAGACAGCTTTATGTGATCTTGGGGCAAGCATCAACCTAATGCCTGCATCCACCATCAGAAAGCTTGGTTTAACTGAAGAAGTTAAACCAACCCGAATATGTCTCCAACTTGCTGATGGCTCCATTAAATACCCATCAGGCGTGATTGAGGACATGATTGTTAGGGTTGGGCCATTTGCCTTTCCAACTGACTTTGTAGTGCTGGAAATGGAGGAGCACAAGAGTGCTACTCTCATCCTAGGAAGACCCTTCCTAGCAACTGGACGAACTCTCATTGATGTCCAACAGGGGGAAATAACCCTGAGAGTCAATGAGGATGAGTTTAAGTTGAATGCTGTCAAGGCCATGCAGCATCCAGACACACCAAAAGACTGCATGAAAGTTGATCTTATTGACTCTTTGGTAGAGGAGTTCAACATGGCTGAGAGTCTCGAATCAGAGCTGGAAGACATCTTTAAGAATGTTCAGCCTGATTTGGAGGATTCAGAAGAATTGAAAAAACTTCTGAAACTTCCTCAGAAAGAGGAAACACCTCCTAAACCTGAGCTCAAGCCATTACCACCATCCCTGAAATATGCATTTTTGGGAGAAGGTAACACTTTTCCAGTAATCATAAGCTCTGCTTTAAATCCACAGGAAGAGGAAGCACTAATTCAAGTGCTAAGGACACACAAGACAGCTCTTGGGTGGTTCATAGGTGACCTTAAGGGCATAAGCCCAGCCAGATGCATGCACAAGATATTATTGGAGGACAATGCTAAGCTAGTGGTTCAACCACAGAGGCGGCTTAATCCAGCCATGAAGGAAGTGGTGCAGAAAGAGGTCACCAAATTACTGGAGGTTGGGATTATTTATCCTATTTCTGATAGCCCCTGGGTGAGTCCTGTCCAAGTTATCCCCAAAAAGGGAGGCATGACAGTGGTTCATAATGAAAAAAATGAACTGGTTCCTACAAGAATAGTTACAGGGTGGTGCATGTGTTTTGACTACAGAAGGCTCAATACAGCCACCAGAAAGGACCATTTTCCTTTACCATTCATAGACCGGATGTTAGAAAGACTAGCAGGTCATGATTATTACTGCTTTTTGGATGGCTATTCAGGCTACAACCAAATTGCAGTAGATCCCCAGGATCAAGAGAAAACAGCATTCACATGTCCATCTGGAGTGTTTGCTTACAGAAGGATACCATTTGGGCTGTGTAATGTGCCTGCAACCTTTCAGAGATGCATGCTCTATATTTTCTCTTATATGGTGGAAAAATTTCTGGAAGTCTTCATGGATGACTTCTCAGTATATGGAGACTCATTCAGCTCCTGTCTTGATCACCTGACACTGGTTCTGAAAAGATGCCAAGAGACCAACCTGGTTTTAAACTGGGAAAAATGTCACTTTATGGTGACTGAAGGAATTGTCCTTGGGCATAAAATTTCGAACAAGGGAATAGAGGTGGATCAAGCTAAAGTGGAAGTAATTGAAAAATTACCACCACCTGCTAATGTTAAGGCAATCAGAAGCTTTCTGGGGCATGCAGGATTCTACAGGAGGTTTATAAAGGATTTTTCAAAAATCGCAAAACTCCTGAGTAATCTGCTAGCTGCTGACACGCCATTTGTGTTTGACACAGAGTGTCTGCAGGCATTTGAAACTCTGAAAGCTAAGCTGGTCACAGCACCAGTTATTTCTGCACCAGACTAGACATTACCATTTGAACTAATGTGTGATGCCAGTGACCATGCCATTGGTGCAGTACTGGGACAGAGGCATGACAAGCTTCTGCATGTCATTTATTATGCTAGCCGCGTTTTAAATGATGCCCAAAAAAACTACACAACCATAGAAAAAGAATTGCTTGCAGTGGTTTATGCCGTTAACAAGTTTATATCATACTTAGTAGAATCCAAAGTGATTGTGTACACTGACCATGCTGCTCTTAAATATCTACTCACAAAACAGGATTCAAAACCCAGGCTCATAAGATGGGTGTTGCTTCTGCAGGAGTTTGACATAGAAATAAGAGACAAAAAAGGGACAGAAAACCAAGTGGCTGACCATCTGTCCCGGATAGAGCCAGTAGAAGGGGCGTCCTCTCCCTCTATTGAGATCTCTGAAACTTTTCCGGATGAGCATTTGTTTGCCATTCAAGAAACACCACGGTTTGCAGACATTGCAAACTATAAAGCTGCAAGGTTAATACCCAAGGAGTACAACAGGCAATAAAAGAAAAAATTAATTACTGATGCAAAGTACTACTTGTGGGATGAACCCTATCTCTTTAAGAGATGTGCAGACGGAATAATCTGTAGGTGTGTCCCTAGAGAAAAAGCACAGAGGATCTTATGGCATTGCCATGGATCACAATATGGAGGCCATTTCGGAAGTGAGCGAACAGCCACCAAGGTCCTCCAATGTGGCTTCTACTGGCTTACACTCTACAGAGATTCCCGAGAGTTTGTACGTAACTGTGAAAGTTGCCAGAGAGCTGGTAATTTGCCTCATAGTTACGCCATGCCTCAACAAGGAATCTTGGAGATTGAGTTGTTTGATGTATGGGGTATTGATTTCATGGGGCCTTTTCCACCATCATACTCAAACACTTATATTCTGTTGGCAGTTGACTATGTATCAAAATGGGTAGAGGCCATTGCCACACCCACCAATGATACTAAAATAGTTCTGAAGTTCCTCCAGAAACATATCTTCAGTAGGTTTGGTGTCCCTAGGGTACTAATCAGGGATGGGGGCACTCACATCTGCAACAAACGGCTTTACTCTGCCATGGTCCGGTATGGGATTCGCCACAAGGTGGCGACTCCATATCATCCACAGACAAATGGGCAAGCTGAAGTTTTTAACAGAGAACTAAAAAGGATCCTGGAACGGACTGTAAGTACCCGTAGAAAGGATTGGGCACGGAGCTTGGATGATGCTCTGTGGGCTTACAGAACAGCATTCAAGACTCCTATAGGGACCTCTCCGTACCAACTAGTGTATGGTAAGGCTTGTCACCTGCCCATGGAACTGGAGCATAAGGCCTACTAGACAACCAGATTCCTAAACTTTGATGCCAAATTAGCTAGAGAGAAAAGATTGCTCCAGCTGAATGAGCTAGAGGAATTCAGATTCACTGCTTTCGAAAATGCCAAGCTTTATAAAGAGAAATCAAAAAGGTGGCATGACAGAAAGCTATCATCTAGAATCTTTGAACCATGACAAATGGTTCTGCTGTTTAACTATAGGCTCAGGCTATTCCCCGGGAAACTGAAATCCAGGTGGAGGGGACCATATATGATTACAAGTGTATCACCATATGGTTATGTGGAGCTTCAAGACATTGATTCTGATAAGAAGTTCATTGTTAATGGACAGAGAATCAAGCACTATCTTGAAGGCAATGTTGAGCAAGAGTGCTCAAGGCTGAAGCTAGATTAAAAGCTCAGCAAGGTCCAGCTAAAGACAATAAAGAAGGGCTTGCTGGGAGGCAACCCAGCTATTGGCAAAACTTTTTCTATTATTTTGCCCTATTCTTGATTTTATTTATTTATTCTTAAAGCATATAAGTTCAATGTTAATAAGGTAAATAGTCAATTTCATAGGTTCACATGGTTACAGAAGGATTCAGCACACAAAACAGAGAAAAAAAAGGCTCACTAGCAAGAAAACGCCAGTAAGAGGCAAAATTGGGCGTTCAACGCCCAAAAGAAGCATCCACTGGCGTTGAACGCTAGTAAGGATATCCATCTGGGCGTTAAACGCCATAAAGAAGCACCTTCTGGGCGTTTAACGCCAGATTTACAGCATCCTGGGCGTTCAGAAAAATGCCCAGTGACAAAGGAGTTCCTGGCGTTCAACGCCAGAAAGAAACAACAGCTGGGCGTTGAACACCCAGGAGAAGCAGCATTTGGGCGTTTAACGCCAGGATGGTGGGCAGGAGGTAAATTCATTTTTATTTCACTTTTTTTATTTTAATTTTAATTTTCATGTTTCAATTCATGATTTCTTGCATAAACATGTTACAAACCCTAATTTCTAAAAACCCTAATTTCTAAACACCCTACTTTAAAAATATCAAATGTATCTTAATCCATAAACACAAATTCTTTTTCAATCCAATCCAAATCTTTTTCAAATTTTCCAAAACAAATCTATCTCTTTTCCTTCTAAAATCTTTTCAACTCATCAATATCTTTTTCAAATCTCCACATTATCTTTTTCAAAATCCAAATTTATCTTTTTCAAATATCTTTCATATCTTTTCAATTTTAAATCACATCTTTTCATGTCATACTTATTTTTTTATAAATCATATCTTCTATCTTATCTTCTTAAAAAATTTTCGAAAACCCACCCCCCTTTTAAATCCACATTCGGCCTCCCTCCTCTCATCCACCATTCGACACTAGCTCTCCTTCTATCCCTCTCCTTTCTTTTCTTTTGCTTGAGGACAAGCAAACCTCTAAGTTTGGTGTGTTTATCCGTGATCACTAAACTATACCCACTAAGATCATGGCTCCTAAAGGAAAACAACCCACTCCAAGAGGCAAGAAAGAGAGTATTCCAAAACCACTTTGGAATCAAGGGAAGTTCTTAACCAAAGAATATTCAGACCATTACTACAAAATAATGGGTCTAAGATCAGTGATCCTGGAAGTCAAGTTCGATCTGAAAGAAGATGAATATCTGGAGATCCAAGAGCAGATTCGAAGCAGGAACTGGGAAGTCCTAGCTAATCCTGAAACAAAAGTGGGAAGGAATATGGTTCAGGAGTTCTACTCTAATCTGTGGCAAACAGACAGGCAGAGAATATCTGGAACTGCCCTCTGTAACTATCGGACTGTGGTCAGAGGGAAGATTGTTCACATCCACCCTGACAAAATCAGGGAGATCTTTAAGCTACCTCAGCTGAAAGATGACCCAGACTTCTTCAATAGGAGAATGATGAGAACAAACAAGGGCCTGGATAAGATTCTAGAGGATATATGCATCCCTGGAGCCAGGTGGACCACCAGCAGCAAGGGTGTCCCAAATCAACTCAAGAGAGAAGATCTCAAACCAGTCGCCAGAGGATGGCTGGACTTCATTGGGCATTCTATATTGCCCACTAGCAACCGTTCTGAAGTCACCGTTAAAAGAGCAGTGATGATCCATTGCATTATGTTGGGAAAAGAAGTGGAAGTTCATCAACTGATTCCATCTGAATTTTACATACTTGCAAATAAGAACTCCAAAGATGCCAGGTTGGCTTATCCAAGCCTAATCTCTATGCTCTAGAAAGATGCTGGAGTAAGGATGGGAATAACGAAGTACATCTCAATGGAGCAACCAATCACTAAAACCACAATGGAAAAACAACAAGCGCAGGATGACCCCATCAGGAGGAGGGCGTAAGAATTTCTCCCAGAAGTCCCTCAATTTGAATATTGGGAACAGCTTGAAGTATCTGTTACCAAGTTGCAAGAATCTATGGACAAAATAAAGGAAGAACAGCAAAATCAAAACAGTATGCTCTGCAAACTGCTCAGGGAACAAGAAGAGCAAGGGCGTGACTTAAAGGAACTGAAGCGTCAGAAGTTATCTCTTGAAGGACCAAGCACCCCACAGACTAGAGGAACATCTACATCCCAAACTCAAGGTTATTGAGTTCTAATCTTAGCCTTAACTCTGTGATAATTGTTCTTATTTGAGTTTTACCTTAGAAGTTATAGTAGTAATTAGTAGTTATTTTATCTCTAATTAAGCTATAATTTATTTTTCTCATCATCATTAAACATGAATAAAATAAAAGATTTTCAGAGAATCAATAACATTATCTGAATTCTAAGTTCCTATAGATACCAATCATTCTGAGCTTCAATGGATAAAGTGAGATGCCAATAGTCCCGCTCATCTAATTAGAATCTGAGCTTCACTCAAGAACTCTGAGATATTATTGCTGCGTGACTTATTTGTATTCTATTTTATTTGTCTAGTTGCTTGGGGGCAAGCAACAGTTTATGTTTGGTGTTGTGATGAGCGGATATTTTATACGCTTTTTGGGGTTAATTTCATATAGTTTTCATTAGTTTTTAGGCAAAATTAATATTTCTTAACTTTACTATGAGTTTGTGTGTTTTTTTGTAATTTCAGGTATTTTCTGGCTGAAATTGAGGGAGCTGAGCAAAAATCTGATTCAGGCTGAAAAAGGACTGCTGATGTTGTTGGATTCTGACCTCTCAGCACTCGGAATGGATTCTCTAGAGCTACAAGAGGCCAATTGGCGCGCTTCCAATTGCGTTGGAAAGTAGACATGCAGGGCTTTCCAGCAATATATAATAGTTTATACTTTGCTCAAGGATAGATGACGTAAACTGGCGTTCAACGCCAGTTCCATGTTGCAGTCTGGCGTCCAGCGCCGGAAACAAGTTACAAGTTGGAGTTCAACGCCAGAAACAGGTTACAACCTGGCGTTGAATGCCCAAAACAGCCCAGGCACGTGAGAAGCTTAAGTCTCACCCCCAGCACACACCAAGTGGGCCCCAGAAGTGGATTTCTGCACTATCTATCATAGTTTACTCATTTTCTGTAAACCTAGGTTACTAGTTTAGTATTTAAACAACTTTTAGATATTTATTCTGGGACTCATGACATTTTAGATCTGAACTTTGTACTCTTTGACGGCATGAGTCTCTAAACTCCATTGTTGGGGGTGAGGAGCTCTGCTGTGTTTCGATGAATTAATGCAACTATTTCTGTTTTCTATTCAAACACGCTTGTTCTATCTAAGATGTTTATTCGCACTTCAATATGATGGATGTGATGATCCGTGACACTCATCATCATCCTCAACCTATGAACGCGTGCTTGACAATCACCTCCGTTCTACCTTCGATTGAATGAATATCTCTTGGATTCCTTAATCAGAATCTTCGTGG
>NC_029785.2:90830824-90834306 GCF_000816755.2 Arachis ipaensis
TGAAATTGAGGGAGCTGAGCAAAAATCTGATTCGGCTGAAAAAGGACTGCTGATGCTGTTGGATTCTGACCTCTCTGCACTCGGAATGGAATTTCTGGTGCTACAGGAGTCCAAATGGCGCGCTTCTAATTGCGTTGAAAAGTAGACATCCAGGGCTTTCCAGCAATATATAATAGTCCATACTTTGCTCAAGTATTGATGATGTAAACTGGCGTTCAACGCCAGTTCCATGTTGTAGTCTGGCGTCCAGCGCTAGAAACAAGTTACAAGTTGGAGTTCAAAACAGGTTACAGGTTACAACCTGGCGTTGAATGCCCAAAACAGCCCAGGCACGTGAGAAGCTTAAGTCTCACCCCCAGCACACACCAAGTAGAAGTGGATTGCACTATCCATCTTAGTTTACTCATTTTCTGTAAACCTAGGTTACTAGTTTAGTATTTAAACAACTTTTAGATATTTATTCTGGGACTCATGACATTTTAGATCTGAACTTTGTACTCTTTGACGGCATGAGTCTCTAAACTCCATTGTTGGGGGTGAGGAGCTCTGCTGTGTCTCGATGAATTAATGCAATTATTTCTGTTTTCTATTCAAACACGTTTGTTTCTATCTAAGATGTTTATTCGCACTTCAATATGATGGATGTGATGATCCGTGACACTCATCATCATCCTCAACCTATGAACGCGTGCTTGACAATCACCTCCGTTCTACCTTCGATTGAATGAATATCTCTTGGATTCCTTAATCAGAATCTTCGTGGCATAAGCTAGAATCCATTGGCAGCATTCTTGAGAATCCAGAAAGTCTAAACATTGTCTGTGGTATTCTGAGTAGGATTCAGGGATTGAATGACTGTGATGATCTTCAAACTCACAAGGGCTGGGCATAGTGACAGACGTAAAAGGATCAATGGATCCTATTCCAGCATGAGTGGGAACCGACAGATGATTAGCCGTGCGGTGACAGCGCACCTGGACCTTTGTCACTGAGAGGACGGATGGTAGCCATTGACAACGGTGATCCACCAACACATAGCTTACCATAGGAGGAACCTTGCGTGCGTGAAGAAGAAGACAGGGAGAAAGTAGAGATTCAGAAGACAAAGCATCTCCAAAACTCCAACATATTCTCCGTTACTGCATAACAAGTATCTATTTCATGCTCTCTTATTTTTCGCAATTCAAACTGATAAATATAATTGATATCCTGACTAAGAGTTACAAGATAACCATAGATTTCTTCAAGCCAACAATCTCCGTGGGATTCGACCCTTACCCACGTAAGGTATTACTTGGACGACCCAGTGCACTTGCTGCTTAGTGGTACGAGTTGTGAAAAGTGTGATTCACAAATCGTGCACCAAGGGGACCATATGTGATTACAAGTGTATCACTATATGGTTATGTGGAGCTTCAAGACATTGATTCTGATAAGAAGTTCATTATTAATGGACAGAGAATCAAGCACTATCTTGAAGGCAATGTTGAGCAAGAGTGCTCAAGGATGAGGCTAGATTAAAAGCTCAGCAAAGGTCCAGCTAAAGACATTAAAGAAGCGCTTGCTGGGAGGCAGCCCAGCCATTAGCAAAACTTTTCTATTATTTTATTTTATTTTATTCCTCATTTTATTTATATGAGCTTAATATCAACAAGGTAAAGAATCAATTGCATAAGTCCACAGGGTTACAGAAGAATTCAGAGCACGAAACAGGAAAAAGGAGCTTACTGGCAAGAAAACGCCAGTAAGAAACACAACTGGGCGTTAAACGCCCAAAAGAAGCATCTACTGGGTGTTTAACGCTAGTAAAGATAGCCATTTGGGCGTTAAACGTCAGAAAGAAGCAACTTCTGGGCGTTTAACGCCAGATTTACAGCATCCTGGGCGTTCAGAAAGAGCCCAGTGACCAAGGGGTTTCTGGCGTTTAACGTCAGCTAGAAGCAACAGCTGGGCGTTAAACGCCCAAACCAAGCAGCAACTGGGCGTTAAACGCCCAAAACATGCAGCAGTTGGGCGTTTAACGCCAGGATTGTGGGGAGTAGGCAATTTCGTTTTCAATTCAAATTTTTTTCCAATTTTTATGTTTCAATTCATGATTTCTTTCACAAACATGTTACAAATCCTAATTTTTCAAATCCCTTTTCAAAAGATATCAAATGTATCTTAATTCATAAACCCTTTTTCTTAATCCCCCTCAAATTATTTTCAAATCCTTTTCAAAATAAATCTATCTCTTTTCCTTCTCAAATCTTTTTAACTCATCAATATCTTTTTCAAATCTTCACATCATCTTTTTCAAAATTCCAATTTATCTTTTTCAAATATCTTTCATATCTTTTCAATTTTAAATCACATCTTTTACTATCATACTTATCATTTCCAAATCACTTTTTCTATCATATCTTTTTCAAATAATTTTCGAAACCCACCCTCCTTCCCTTTAAATATTGGTTCGGCCTCTCCTCCTCTCCTCCACAAGTTGCACTTGGCTCTCCCTTTTTCCCTCTCCTTTGCTTTCTTTTGCTTGAGGACAAGCAATCCTCTAAGTTTGGTGTGTTTATCCGTGACCACTAAACCAATACCCACTAAGATCATGGCTCATAAGGGAAAACAAACTGACTCAAGAGGCAAGAAAGAGAATATTCCAAAACCACTTTGGAATCAAGTGTAGTTCATAACCAAAGAACATTCAGACCATTTTTACAAAATAATGAGTCTAAGGTCAGTGATCCCAGAAGTTAAATTCGATCTGAAAGAAGATGAATATCCGGAGATCCAAGAGCAAATTCGAAACAGGAGCTGGGAAGTCCTAGCTAATCCTGAAACAAAGGTGGGAAGAAACATGGTTCAGGAATTCTATGCTAGTTTATGGCAGACGGACAGGCAGAGGATAGCTGGAACCGCATTCTATGACTATAGAACTTTGGTCAGAGGGAAGGTTGTTCACACCCACCCTGATAAAATAAGGGAGATCTTCAAGCTGCCTCAACTGCAAGATGACCCAGACTCCTTTAATAGGAGAATGATGAGATCAAACCTAGCCTTGGATAAAATCCTAGAGGATATATGCCTCCCTGGAGCCAAGTGGACAACCAACACAAAGGGTGCCCCGAACTAACTCAAGAGAGGAGATCTCAAACCAGTCGCCAGAGGCTGGCTGGACTTCATTGGGCGCTCTATTCTGCCCACTAGCAACTGCTCTGAAGTCATCATCAGAAGATCAGTGATGATTCATTGCATTATTGATGAGTATTTTGGTAGGAAAATAAATTTCTCCCATATTAGGGATTGGATTTGCTGAATTTAAACAAGGAAAAGTAAATTTGCATCAAGCAGAGAAGTAGAAGAGGGTTTGGGTTGAATCGGATCTTGAAGCAGTAAAGTAAATGAACATTGAAAGCAAGAAACAAAATGTAAATTGGGAATTCAGATCTCAAGACCCAGAGACTAGAAAACCAAGTCTAGATCTCAATGCCTTCCAT
>NC_029785.2:90834373-90834561 GCF_000816755.2 Arachis ipaensis
GAATTAAAGTGCTGAATCTTAAAGAACAAGAAATTAAATAGCAGAAACTTAGAATGCAAGAAATGTAAATTGCGAAATCTTTAAAATACAATAAATGTAAACGGCTGGAATTGTAAAGGGAATTGGGGATTGGATTTGCAGAATTTAAACAAGGAAAAGTAAATTGCATCAAACAAAAGAGTAAAAGA
>NC_029785.2:90834608-90849255 GCF_000816755.2 Arachis ipaensis
AATTAAGCAGTAAATAAAGCAGAGAGATCCAAGGATGAGATTGAAACAGAATTTCTTCAATTCTCCAACCCAAGATCCAAGACAATTGTAATTGAAATTGAAAGCAATAAAACTAAGAGGAAGAGAAGTGAATTCTCCTTCCCCAAGACTGAGAAATTAAAGATCACTTAATATCAAAAGCTCTCCGAAAACTATTATGAAAATTCCAAAAGAAAGCTCTCCGAAGAACTTGAATTCTATCCTATTTATACACTTTCTTCCAATGATCTTCAAGCCTTGAGTTGGGCCTTTGCTCTTGGTGGAATTGGGTTTAAAGAGGCCTTGGTTGATTGCTCTTGAAGTTTGGAGAAGAACCAAAGTGAACCAATTGAACCGGGTTGGAGTTTTGCAAAAGTTGGTGCAAAAGTTAGAGCAAAAGTTAGGGTCTAACTTTTGGTCTAACTTTTCATATCAGCCCACAAAATTTGCTGCTATCCACGTTGGGGCAAAAGTTAGGGGTCTAACTTTTGCTCCAACGTTGGCCTTCCTTAGTGCACTTGTGGCGCCTACGTTAGCCTCAAAGTTAGGGGCTAACGTTGGCGCAAACTTTTGCTCCTCCCCTTGTAGTTTTCATGTGCCAACGTTAGCCACCAAGTTAGGGGCTAACGTTGGCGCAAACTTTTGCTCCTCCCCTTGTGATTTTCATGTGCCAACGTTAGCCACCAAGTTAGGGGCTAACGTTGGCGCAAACTTTTGGTGCCCAGGGAGGTTTTATTTGAGTGTCGTGTGTAGCAAGTTCATTTTCTTTTCTTTATACTTGACACATTATTCACCATAGACACTTGGCTCACATCCCTTCTTAAAACATTGATGCCAAGCACCTCTTTGGGTTACTAAATGCCTTGTGGTTAGGTTGCTCTTGATAGTGGACTTTCAGCTGATGATCCCGGATTAGTTAACCCAAGTCACCGAGTGTTGATGCACTCCTAAGAGCTTACTAATCCAAGCAGATCCTAGTACAAAGACACCACAGGAATATATTTTAAAGTTCAAGCTATTGGTGTCCAGCTTTGTTTCTTTTTGTTTCCTTTTGTTCTGCCACTTTTTGGCTATCTCTTTTCTTTCCTCCTTTTTGTTTTTCTTTCTAACCAAGGAAATTTTTTTATTTAATTGAGATTCATAGACAGTAGGCCACTCTTTACTTAGAATGAGATATCCTAGCTCTTTATTCACTAAAAGTGAGCTATTATACAACCACACACATACCACCATTTACTTTTATTCTACTTCTATCTAACAGAGACTATCTTGCTTCACATTCAAACTTTTCTTTTATTGAACTTAAAGATGCAGGGGACAACACATGCTTCTTGTCAAGTGAAAGTGAACACACAAGCACACACATAAACTAGCCTACTTATTTTAAAAGAAACAAACATAATGCAAAGACTTTTAATTAAAAAGAACTACTTAAAGATGCAAAGACAACTTAGAACAGATAGAATGCATGTTTTTTTCTTTGTAGTGATGAACAAGGAGCAAGGCCACCTTTCATTTGTCATGCTTTTTCTTTCTCCTTTCATACACTTGGCTGCTAGTGTTCCCACCATCCGTGTTTGGTGCCTGTTGACCTCGCCAAAAGCCAGCTTTATTCATAGCCTCCTCCACTCTATTTTTGTTCTTCATTTCTTGACATCCATCATCCGGCAACATGAATGGAATTTCAGGATAGATTCTTTTCTCGTTCATCCATTGAATTTGCATTTGATGAAACCAAGACTTGAATCTCCGTTGGTCATATTCATGTGTGTCTTCCTCCACCATGGGATTTTTCCCTTTTCTTCGTTTGGTTCTTGAGGAGGAGGCCATGATCACTTGGTTGGTTGAGTCTTGTGAGGCTAGAAGGAGTGTGAAGAATGTTGGAGAGTTTGATGTGTGTTTGGAGCAAAAACATCATCGTTTGATTTTAGAACCACAAAATCAGCAGGGTATATAAAACTGTCCACCTTGACCAAAAGATTTTCAATTACACCCCTGGGGTATACCATTGACTTGTCTACCAGCTCCAGAGATATTTGTACTGGTTTGACCTCCTCTATATGCAGCTTTTTTCACCAAGGAGGATGGTATCAAGTTAATACTTGCTCCGAGATTACACATTGCTTTAGTGATGGTCAATTCCCCAATGGTGCAAGGCAACAAGAAGCTCCATGGGTCCTCAAGCTTGGGGGGAAGCCCCTTTTGAATCAGCTCTTCTTAACCTCCTGAGAGTTCTTTCGTCTTGTTCATGAAAATTGGGTATGGTTCTTCTTGTACCTGACATACAAGCAGAGCATGAGAAATGCACAAACCAGTGACACTTCAATCTACTTCTAGACTGAAGTGTAAGTTAGTTTAAGCAAAAAATCAAACAGTTAGTGGGTTAATCAAAATTAAAGAAAAAGTGCTTGATCTAGATTACCACCTCACTTAATCATTGTCAATCTAATCAATCCCCGGCAACGGCGCCAAAAACTTGATGAGTATTTTGGTAGGAAAATAAATTTCTCCCAAAACACACAAATCTAACCGGCAAGTGTACCGGGTCGTATCAAGTAATAAAAACTCACGGGAGTGAGGTCGATCCCACAGGGATTGAAGGATTGAGCAATTTTAGCATAGTGGTTAATTTAGTCAAGCGAATCAAGATTTGGTTGAGTGTTTTGTGATTTGCAGAAATTAAATTGCATGGAAGTAAAGAGAACAGGGAATTAAAGTGCTGAATCTTAAAGAACAAGAAATTAAATAGCAGAAACTTAGAATGCAAGAAATGTAAATTGTGGAATCTTTAAAATACAAGAAATGTAAACGGCTGGAATTGTAAAGGGAATTGGGGATTGGATTTGCAGAATTTAAACAAGGAAAAGTAAATTGCATCAAACAAAAGAGTAAAAGAAGGTTTGGGTTGAATCGGATCTTGAAGCACTAAAGTAAATGAACATTGAAAGCAAGAAACAAAATGTCAATTGGGAATTCAGATCTCAGGACCCAGAGACTAGAAAACCAAGTCTAGATCTCAATGCCTTCCATGATCCAACAAGAACAATTGCAAAGGAAATTGTAAATTGCAAGGAAAGTAGATGAGAAGCAATTAACAGAAACAAATTATAGTATAAAACCTCATGAAATAGCATGAATTCATACATGGTTGATTAAATCAAAGGAAACATGAAAATCTACCTAATTGGCTTGCTTGTAGCTCAAGAAAGTGCATAATTCTAATGAAAACAAAAGAAAAAGACTAGTTAAAATAGGCTAAGATGACTTGTCATCAATTATGCTGGAAAAAGAAGTGGAAGTTCATCAGCTGATTGCTTGTGAGCTTTACAAAATTACAAACAAGATCTCCAAGGATGCCAAATTGTTCTATCCAAGCTTAGTTTCTCTGTTATGTAAAGATGTTGGGATAAAGATGGGAGTAGATAAGTATATCTCAGTAGAGCAACCAATCACCAAAAAGTCTATGGAAGGACAACAAGTGCAAGATGACCCCATCAAGAGAAAAGCAGAGGAGTTCCTCCCGGAAATCCCTCAAATTGAATACTGGGAGCGCCTAGAAGCATCTGTCACCAAGTTGCAAGAAGCTGTGGATCAACTGAAGGAAGAACAGCAAAATCAAAACAGCATGCTCTGCATATTGCTTAGAGAACAAGAAGAGCAAGGGCGTGAACTGAAGGAATTAAAGCGTCAGAAACTATCTCTTGAAGGGCCAAGCACTCCACAGACTAAAGAGGCATCCACCTCCCAAATTCAAGGTTGTTGAGTTCTAATCTTAGCCTTAACTCTGTGATAATTGTTCTTATTTGAGTTTTACCTTAGAAGTTATATATGAGTAGTAGTAATTAGTATCTATATTCTGATTTTATCTCTAATTAAGCTATAATTTATTTTTCTCATCATCATTAAACATGAATAAAATAGCAGATTTTCTATAGAATAAGGAGGCAATATTTTTCGAGTTTTTAATAAGAAAAATTCTAATTATTTACATGTGGTGGCAATGCTTTTTGTCTTCTGAATGAATGCTTTAACAGTGCATATGTCTTTTGAATTTGATGTTTATGAATGTTAAATATGTTGGCTCTTGAAAGAATGATGAAAAAGGAGAAATGTTATCTGATAATCTGAAAATCATAAAAAATGATTCTTGAAGCAAGAAAAAACGGTGAATACAAAAGCTTGCAGAAAAAAAAATGGCGAAAATAAAAGAAAAAGAAAAGGCAAGCAGAAAAAGCCAATAGCCCTTAAAACTAAAAGGCAAGGGTAATAAAAAGGATCCAAGGCTTTGAGCATCAGTGGATAGGAAGGCCTAAAGGAATCAAATCTTGGCCTAAGCGGCTAAACCAAGCTGTCCCTAACCATGTGCTTGTGGCGTGAAGGTGTCAAGTGAAAACTTGAGACAGAGCGGTTAAAGTCAAGGTCCAAAGCAAAAAAAAGTGTGTGCTTAAGAACCCTGGACACCTCTAATTGGGGACTTTAGCAAAGCTGAGTCACAATCTGAAAAGGTTCACCCAATTATGTGTCTGTGGCATTTATGTATCCGGTGGTAATACTGGAAAACAAAGTGCTTAGGGCCACGGCCAAGACTCATAAAGTAGCTGTGTTCAAGAATCAACATACTGAACTAGGAGAATCAATAACACTATCTGAATTCTAAGTTCGTATAGATGCCAATCATTCTGAGCTTCAATGGATAAAGTGAGATGCCAAAACTGTTCGGAAGCAAAAAGCTACTAGTCCCGCTCATCTAATTAGAATCTGAACTTCACTCAAAAACTCTGAGATATTATTGCTTCTTAACTTATATGTATTCTATTTTATTTATCTAGTTGCTTGGGGACAAGCAACAGTTTAAGTTTGGTGTTGTGATGAGCGGATATTTTATACGCTTTTTGGGGTTAATTTCATGTAGTTTTTAGTATGTTTTAGTTAGTTTTTAGTATATTTTCATTAGTTTTTAGGCAAAATTCATATTTCTGGACTTTACTATGAGTTTGTGTGTTTTTCTGTAATTTCAGGTATTTTCTGGCTGAAATTGAGGGAGCTGAGCAAAAATCTGATTCAGGCTGAAAAAGGACTGCTGATGTTGTTGGATTCTGACCTCTCTGCACTCGGAATGGATTTTCTAGAGCTACATAAGTCCAATTGGTGCGCTCCCAGTTGAGTTGGAAAGTAGACATCCAAGGCTTTCCATAGATATATAATAGTTCATACTTTGCTCAAGGATAGACGACGTATACTGGCGTTCAACGCCAGTTCCATGTTGTAGTCTGGCGTTAAACGCCATAAACAAGTTACAAGTTGGAGTTAAACGCCCAAAACAGGTTACAACCTGGCGTTTAACTCCAGAAACAGCCTAGGCACGTGTAAAGCTTAAGTCTCAGCCCCAACACATACCAAGTGGGCCCCAAAAGTGGATTTCTGCACTATCTATCTTAGTTTACTCGTTTTCTATAAACCTAGGTTACTAGTTTAGTATTTAAACAACTTTTCGAGATTTATTTGGTACCTCATGACATTTTAGATCTAAACTTTGTAATCTTTGACGGCATGAGTCTCTGAACTCCATTGTTGGGGGTGAGGAGCTTTGCTGTGTTCCGATGAATTAATGCAACTATTTCTGTTTTCTATTCAAACACGCTTGTTTCTATCTAAGATGTTTATTCGCACTTCAATATGATGGATGTGATGATCCGTGACACTCATCATCATCTGCAACCTATGAACGCGTGCCTGACAACCACGTCCATTCTACCTTCGATTGAATGAATATCTCTTGGATTCCTTAATTAGAATCTTCGTGCTATAAGCTAGAATCCATTGGCAGTATTCTTGAGAATCCGAAAAGTCTAAACCTTGTCTGTGGTATTTTGAGTAAGATTCAGGGATTGAATGAGTGTGACGAGCTTCAAACTCACAAGGGCTGGGCGTAGTGACAGACGCAAAAGGTTTAATGGATCCTATTCCAGCATGAGTGGGAACCGACAGATGATTAGCCGTGCGGTGACAGCGCACCTGGACCTTTTTCACTGAGAGGATGGATGGTAGCCATTGACAACGGTGATCCACCAACACACAGCTTGCCATAGGAGGAACCTTGCATGCGTGAAGAAGAAAACAGGGAGAAAGCAGAGATTTAGAAGACAAAGCATCTCCAAAACTCCAACATATTCTCCATTACTGCAGAACAAGTATTTAATCCATGCTTATTTATTCTTCGCAATTCATACTGATAATTATAATTGATTTTCTGACTAAGATTTACAAGATAACTGTAGATTGCTTCAAACCAACAATCTCTGTGGGATCGACCCTTACTCACGTAAGGTATTACTTGGACTACCCAGTGCACTTGCTGGTTAGTGGTACGAGTTGTGAAAAGTGTGATTCACAATTCGTGCACCACATATAGAGGCATCTGCTCTAGTGCCTCAGCCAGTGGAATGTTTATCTCCAATTTCTTGAAGACTTCAAGAAATTTAGGGAAGTGTTGGTCCTTAGTCTCCTTGTTGAACCTTTGGGTGTATGGCAGTGGAGGTATGAAGTTCACTCCCTGCCTTTGTTCCTTGGTTGGTTCTTCCATTGCTTCCTTTCCTTTCCTTGAAATTTGTGGATGGTCTTCTTTATCTTTGAGCTCCCCTGAAGTTTGCTTGCTTGCTGTCACTTCTTTGTTGCTGGCTTCCTCTCTCTCAGCTTGCTTCTTGTCATTTTCCTTTGACTTCTTGGTTGTTCTTTCATCTTTCATCAAGACCTTTCCACTCCTTAGCTGTATAGCTTTGTACTCTTCTTTTGGATTAGGGATGGTGTCACTTGGTAATGAGCTTGATGGCCTCTCAATAGCAATCTTCTTGGAAAGCTGTCCAATCTGTTTTTCCATATTTTTCATGGAAGCTTCTTGATTTTTAGTTGTAAGTTCCTGGTTCTTCATCATTTTCTCCATCAAGAGCTCCAAATTGGTGATCCTCTAAGAGTCTTGTGAGATTGGTTGGTTGTGAGATGTTGAGGGTTGTGGTAAGTGTTTTGATTGGTGGCTTGGTTATTGGATGGATAATGGTTAGAGTTGGGGTAAGTGTTTTGGGGTTTTCTGTATGTATTTTGGTTGTTATTCTGCTGGTTGTTGTGGTTTGTATTTTTCCAACTGTTTTGGTTTGAATTTCTTTGCCATGGCTGTTGAGTCTGAGTGTGATTGTCTCCCCATCTGAGGTTGGGATGGTTCTTCCAAGAGGGGTTGTAAGTGTCACCATAAACCTCATTATGTCCCGAGCCTTGATTATCCATGTAATTCACTTGTTCTTGCTGTTGATCTTCACAAGCTTCTTCACCTTGCCCCCATGTGGTTGATGGCTGGCTTGTGTTTACTGCTGCAACTTGGAGGCTATCAATCTTCTTGGCCATTTGCTCGAATTGTTGCTGAATTTGCTGCTGCATTGAAGAACTATAGATTGACAGTTTAGAATTTAGAATAAATTCCCATTGCAAGTATAGTTTCTAAACTGAGCAATCGACCTTTCTTACAAAAGTTTTGGTTGTCACAAGTAACAAACCCTTTTTTTTAAGTTGATAACCGAAGTATTTAAACCTCGGGTCGTCTTCTCAAGGAACTGCAGGGAGGTGTTCTTATTATTGGTTATGAGTTTTGTAAATTGGGGATTTTAAAAGTATGGAACAAGTAATTTAAATGACAAATAAAATAAATAAATAACTGTAAACTAAACTCTTGGCAAGGTATGAAAATTCGGAAGTCCTATCCTAGTTACTCCTATGAGAATGGAAGTTAATCCCACTTAGTTAACCCTTATGAAAGCAAGGGAAAATCAAGTGAACTAATTAGTTAGATTCCCAAGTCCTAGCCAACTCCTAAGGAAAGACTAGAGTTAGTGGAATACTAGTCAATTTAGCCGACTTAACAACCAATCACGGATAGTTGATAACTCAAGAGCTTCCAGTTAATCAATTAAAGCCAATAACATAAAAAGCTAAATAAGAATCAATGATCTGAAATACCTCAATTGCATTAATAAGAGAAAATCAATTTAAACATAGAGAGTTCATAAGCCAATCTGGCAACATAAGTAATTAAAGGATAGCATTAAAATATTTGAAAGTAAAAGAGAAATATAAAGTAAAAGGAATATTGAACCTAATGAAGAGTTGAAATTCTAAATCCTTTAAGAGGAATCCTAATCCTAAAAGCCTAAGAGAGAGGAGAGAACCCCTCTCTCTAAAAACTATATCTAAACTATGAAAAGTGAATAATTGAAGACATGATAATGAATGGATGCACTCCCCCACTTTATAACCTCTAATCTGTGCCTTCTGGACTTGGATCTGGGCCAAAAAGGGTTTCAAAAATCGCTGGGAGTGTTTTTCTGTAATTTCTGGTGCGTGGCGTCTGTCACGCGTCCGCGTGGGTCACGCGGTCGCGTCATCTGGAGTTTTCCTTGTCACGCGTTCGCTTCGGTCACGCGTACGCATCATCTGTGTTCTGCTCATGGCGCGCGTCCGCGTCAGTCACGCGTTCGCGTTACTGCCTTTTCGCGCTGGGCATGCGACCGCGTCGTCCATGCGTTCGCGTCGCTGCCAGTTTCTTCAAAAACTCCATTTTGTGCTTTCCTTCCATTTTGTATGTTTTCTTTCCATCCTTTAAGTCATTGCTGCCTTAAAAGATCTGAAACTTCTCAACACACAAATCACGGCATCAAATGGTAATAAAGGGTAATTAAAATAAATAATTTCAAAGCATAGGAAACATGTATTTCACATATATCACATAATAAGGAAGGGAAAGCGAAACCTTGCAATTTACATGAATAAGTGGGTGAAGGGTTGAATAAATCACTTAAATTGAGCATAATATATATCATAAAATATGGGTTTATCATGCATCATTTTGTTTTGATCTAGGATTGAGTCCACTCCTTCTAACTCCATCACTCCTTTCCTTTGTGATGGTTGGCGTTGCTGATAAGTCACTATTTTATGGTTTAGATTATGTTTAATTGTGTGGTTTTATCATGATCCTTACCCACTTATTCATTAATTTAGCATGCATTTATATTTTCTTCATGAAATTATTACATGATTGAAAACTGCTTCCTGGAGACTTTTAATTATGCATTTTAATTCTCCTTTATTCCATTCGATTCCGTGATCTGTGTGTTAAGCGTTTTAGGCTTTATAGGGCATGAATGAGTTGGAGATTGGAAAGGAAGCTAGCAAAAATGGAAGGAACACAAGAAATTGAGGAGATAACCAGCGAGAAGTGACGCGGCCGCATGGCTCATGCAACCGCGCGAAAGAGGAGAAATCGCAGTGATGCGGCCGCATGGCTCACACGACAGTGCGGACTGGAAAAGCACGAGCGACGCAGAGGCATGAACGACGCGAACGCGTGGCAAGGAAAAGCGCGAATGACGCGTTCGCATGGATGATGCGATCGCGTGACATGCGCGATCTGCATAATCTGCAGGTTCGCTGGGGGCGATTTTGGACCCTATTTTGACCCAGTTCTCGGCCCAGAACAGCAGACTAGAGCCATAGAACATGCAGAAACCAGAGACAACAATTCATTCTACACAGTTTTAGTTTTTAGATCTAGTTTGACTCCTCCCCTAGGTTTTCTCTCTAGACATTTATAGTTCTTATGATTTTATTTTCTCTAGCTTTTTGCATTGGGATATTGAGAAGAGTTATCACATCATCAAGAGTTCGTCATTCTAGTTCGTTTTCTTTACTTGGCTTACTCTTCCATGTTCTTTGCTTTGTTTAATTTTACCATTGGAATATTTTTAGGATTATTTAATACAATGATCATTTTTATTTTTAATTGACTATTTTAATTTTTATTTACAATGTCTTTCTTTAATTCCTTCTCATATGCTATGAATTTTACCTTTACAATGAGTGAGTAGTTCCCTAACTTGATGGGGAGTTGATTGAAAGGAACCCTTGAGTTGGAAGATTCAAGAGAAAGATTGTAATTGGGTTATTGTTGGTTTGCTATCTAGTTCCTGACACCAATCCTCCCTAGAGTGGATTGGGACTTGTGAATAGAACAGTATTCCAACTTGTTTTTACCTTCCCTTACTTAGTAAAGGACAACTAAACGAAATAACTCTCAATTGTCAATTAATCTTAAGAGTGTTCCATCAAGAATAGGGCTTCCATGTAATCAACTCCCAGTCAAGGCTTTTATTTACATTATTCAATTTCATCAATCTAATTTCCTGTTTACTTAACTCAAACCTTTTCGAAAACATCTGATTAATAAAATAGCACCCCTTCTTGCAACTCGTTGGGAGACGACCTGGGATTCCTACTCCCAGTATTTTAAATTTCAATTTTCTATGACACCTTTCTAAATTGAGCGGTGGATTTCTGGCGAGTTAAGAACTATACTTGCAACATATATATTCTAATAATTTTTAATTCACCAATTTCTGCCCGCATCAGTTGCCTTTGGTGAGCAAAGAAATATTGGTTATTAGCCACCATATCAATGAGATTTTGGGTCTCCTCTGCAGTTTTCATCAATTGTAAAGAGCCCCCTGCTGAGTGATCTAGTGCCTCCTGAGCTTTCAATGCCAATCCTTCATAAAAATTCTGCAATATGTCCCATTCATTGAATATTTCAGGAGGGCACTTCCTAATTAGAGCCTTGTATCTCTCCCATGCCTCATAGAAAGGTTCAGTATCCATCTGTGTGAATGTTTGTACTTCAGTCTTCAACCTAATAATCCTCTGATGCGGGTAAAATTTGGCAAGGAACTTGCTCACTAGATCTTCCCAATTGTTGATGCTATCTCTTGGAAAGGATTCAAACCATTGAGTAGCTTTGTCTCCGAGGGAAAATGGAAATAATAGCAACTTGTAAATGTCAGGATGTACACCATTGGTTTTGACAGTATCACAAATCCTCAGAAAAGTGAATAAGTGTTGGCTTGGATCTTCAAGTGGTCCTCCTCCGTAGGAGCAGTTGTTTTGAACCAAGGTGATGAGTTGTGGCTTCAATTTAAAGTTGTTTGCATTAACATTTGGGGTAAGAATGTGATGCCAGGGCATTTTGGCCAGATTCACTGACCTTTTCTTTACTGTTTTTAAGGTAGTTTCATGCATTTTCTTAGAAAATAAGCTAGTTTTGGGTAGATATTCACTTACATCTTGATTCAAGCATACATTGTGCACTTTACATGATTTCATGAGAATTTTTGCATGAATTATATGACAAATTGAATGATGCATGACTCATGAATTGGACTAGAACTTTGATGCACTTTGTTGCTTGATTTCAGGACAAAGGAAGAAAAGAAGAACCACGTTAGCAGTCACGTTAGTCCCACTAACATGACCTCTAACGTGGAATGGGTGCTAACTTGCAAACTTAATGAGAAAGGTAATCGCCAATAACGCCCTCGAAGCCATCATAAGCCCACGTTAAGAGTCACGTTAACTAAGTTAACGTGAACTCTAACGTGGAAGAAGACAACAAGGCCAATGTTAGTGACACTCTCCTTTGTCACTAACGTTGGCCAAGCTCATAAGTGGCCACGTTAAGAGCCACGTTAACTTAGTGAACGTGGACTCTAACGTTAAGAAGCAAAAGAGAAGCCAACGTTAGTGACATTCACCTTTGTCACTAACGTTGGCCAAGCCTCCATAAGCCACGTTAACTCCCACGTTAACTTAGTTAACGCGTTGAAGTCAATGTGATCATATTTGGGTTAGGAACGTTAGTGAAAAAGGTGATTGTCACTAACGTTCTCGAACCCACACTATCACTTAACGTTGACACCACTAACGTCCTAAGCCAAAGTCCCCGCCTACTTCACCTTTTCTCTCTACAAGCAAAGCTAAGCCCAAGGAAAAGGGATAACTGCTTCAAACTCAAGATTCAGAGGCCCATACCCAAGACTTGAAGAGCCAACTAGAAGATCAGAAGAGTAGTATATATAGGAGTAGCTTTGAATTCGTTTAGAGAGTTGGAAACTTTAGGGAGCTTTTGGCATAGAATTACTCTCTGTAATTTACTTTCTCTACACTTCTAGTTTTACTTTCATCATGTATTCTCCATCTTGGTTTTTATTTTCCAGAGCTATGAACAACTAAACCCCTTTCATTGGGTTAGGGAGCTCTGTTGTAATTTGATGGATCAATATTAGTTTTCATTCTCCTTTTTCTATCTTTTCTCTTGATTTTACTTGAAAGCTTTCAATCTTCATCCAATTGGGTAGTTATCTTGGAAAAAAAGCTATTCATACTTGGATCTCTTCTGAACCTTGAAAGAGGAATGAAGAGATCATGCTAGAAATGCTTTCTCATGCTGGACCAAATTGGGTTTGGATGGAAATGTGACTATAACCCTACCAACACTTGGTTTAGGAAATGCATGTGGTATAATCAGTGACCATAATTCATCTCTTCTCATGAGCAATTGACCAAGGAATTGGCTATTGATCAAGATTTGAGAGATTGAATTACCGAGAAATTAGAATTCGGTCACTTAAGATTGCCAAGGAGATCAATGAATGCATTGATTGAGGAAGAGATAAAAATGAACTTGATCCGGAGAATGCAACATCTCCTGAGCCCAATGAACTCCCCATTTCTGATCTTACCCATTCTCTTTAATTTCTGCCATTTACTTTTATGAGCAATTACCCCATTCCCGTTTAAGATTCTGCAATTTACTTTTCGCCATTTACATTCAACTCTTCATTTCTAGCATTTACTGTTTCTGCTATTTACTTTCCCGCCATTTAATTTTCTGTAAATCTCAAATCAAATTCTGGTTTGCTCAACTAGAACATTCCTCTAATTAAAGTTGCTTGATCAATCAATCTCTGTGGGATTTGACCTCACTCTATTGTGAGTTTTTACATGATGACAAATTCGGTACACTTGCCGAAGAAAATTTATTGAGAGACAAGTTTTATGCGTATCAAGTTTATGGCGCCGTTGCCGGGGATTGATTTTGTGTCAACAATTATTAAGTTGGAGGATCACTAGATTGAGCATTTTTCTTTTGTTTGATTTAAATTTCTGTTGAGTTAATTCACTTTCAGTTTTAGTTAATTTCTTCCCTTCCCCTTACTTTTTCGTTTATTATTTTTTTTTTAGTTATTTACAATTCAGTTCACTAACCCACTAACTGTTTGATATATTGCATCACTCACATTAACATTAATTCTAACAGAATATTTTCTGGATCTGTTTCCTTGCTTGTACCTTGTTAGTTATATGACAGGGAGGAGAAGTGGGGCTTCAACTTCCTTTGATTCTGAACCAGAGAGGACCTTCCTTAGATTAAGGAGGGAAGCAAGAGGAAAAAGAGTAGTTAGTGCTGAGGAACAGGAGGAATACTTTGAACCAAACATGGAAGAAAATATGAAAAACCATCATGAAGAAGAGGCTCACAACCATGGCAGAGAAGGTCTAGCAAATCATGCTGGACAAGAGAGAAGAGTTCTGGGTTCTTACATCAACCCAAACCCAGAAAACTATGGGAGAAGCATCCAAAGGCCAACCATACATGCCAACAACTTTGAACTAAAGCCACAACTTATCACCCTTGTTCAGAATAACTGTTCATTCAGAGGGAGTGTCCAAGAAGACTCCAATCAATATCTAGCCACCTTCCTGAGGATATGTGACACTGTGAAGTCTAATGGTGTTCATCCTGACACCTATAGACTACTTCTGTTCCCCTTCTCACTCAGGGACAAAGCATCTAAATGGCTGGAGTCCTTCCCAAAGGAGAGTTTGGCAACCTGGGAAGATGTGGTGAACAAATTCTTGGCAAGATTCTATCCTCCTCAACGGATTAACAGGCTGAGAGCTGAGGTGCAAACATTAAGGCAGCAGGATGGTGAGACTCTATATGAAGCATGGGAGAGGTTTAAGGACCTAACAAGGAGGTGTCCACCAGACATGTTCAATGAATGGGTGCAGCTACACATTTTCTATGAAGGCCTTTCTTATGAATCCAAGAAGGCAGTAGACCACTCATCCGGGGGATCTCTGAACAAGAAGAAGACCATTGAGGAGGCCATAGATGTCATTGAAACTGTACCAGAGAATGACTACTTCTATGCCTCTGAAAGAGGGAACACTAAAGGAGTGATGGAGCTAAACAATGTAGATGCTCTGCTGGCCCAAAACAAGCTCATTACAAAGCAATTAGCTGACCTCACCAAGAAGATGGAGAGAAACCAAGTAGCAGCAATCACCACCTCATCAACAACCAAAGAAGAAGTGAATGAAGAAGCAGAGGGTAGTCAGGAGCAAGCCAACTATATTGGGAATTCACCTAGGCAAAACCATGATCCATACTCCAAAACCTACAACCCTGGATGGAGGAACCACCCAAACTTGGGGTGGGGAAAACAACAAGGCCAAACTAACCTTTCTTATCCATCCACCCCCAACCCACCATCATTTGATGACAGACTCTCGAAGATTGAAAACCTACTTGAAGGTATATGCAAAGAGATTCAAGACAGTAAAGCGTTACGAGAAGAAGTGATGTCCAATATGCAGAATCAGGATGCTGCCATGAAGAAACTTGAGACACAAATTGGCTACCTATTCAAGCAAATTCCCAGCCACAACCTTCGCAGCAATACTAACTCAA
>NC_029785.2:90849331-90849955 GCF_000816755.2 Arachis ipaensis
AGGATGGAGCTCGAGTTCCCACTTTGAGTTCACAAAAAGGGGAAGGAGTGCTGAAGCCAGACGTCCCAAGAGTCCCATACCCTCAGCAATTAAAGAAGAAGGGGGATGACAGTCAGTTCTTGAGATTTTTGGAAATCTTCAAGAAACTACAAATCAACATACCTTTTGCTGAAGCAATAGAGAAAATGCCCCTCTATGCCAAGTTTTTAAAGGAGCTAAGGACTAAGAAGAGAAGCTGGAAGAACAGCAAGACTGTGGTACTAACCGAAGAATGTAGTGCTATCATTCAGCATAAACTACCCCAGAAATTGAAGGATCCGGGGAGCTTTCAGATCCCTTGTATCATATGGGAAATCACAGTGGAAAAGGCTCTATGTGACTTAGGAGCCAGTATAAATTTGATGTCATTAGCCATGATGAGAAAAATGAAGATTGAAGAGGCTAAACCAACAAAAATGGCCCTATAACTGGCCGACAGATCGTTCAAGTTCCCTCATGGCGTAGTAGAAGATTTGCTGGTGAAAGTGGGAGATTTCATCTTCCCAGCAGACTTTGTAGTGCTGGACATGCAGGAGGAAACCAAGGCTTCCATCATCCTGGGAAGGCCGTTCTTGGCCACTGCTA
>NC_029785.2:90849984-90858933 GCF_000816755.2 Arachis ipaensis
AAAGTATTGCGAAAGCACAAGGATGCCATTGGATGGACTCTTGCTAACCTGAAAGGAATAAGTTCAGCCATATGCATGCATAAGATACTACTGGAAGATGCTGCCAAACCATCCATTCAATCCCAAAGGAGGCTGAACCCAATCATGAAGGAAGTGGTACAGAAAGAAGTTATGAAGTTATGGCAGGGAGGGGTAATCTACCCGATCTCAGACAGCCCCTGGGTCAGCCCCGTGCATGTCGTGCCCAAGAAGAGGAATCACTGTAGTTCCCAATGAGAAGAACGAACTAATTCCTACAAGGACCGTCACAGGATGGCGGATGTGCATAGACTATCGGAAACTCAATGAGGCTACACGAAAGGACCATTTCCCCCTCCCATTTATGGATCAGATGTTGGAAAGACTTGCAGGACATGCATATTACTGTTTTCTTGATGGTTATTCAGGATATAACCAAATAGTGGTTGATCCCAGAGACCAAGAGAAAACTTCATTTACTTGTCCATATGGAGTGTTTGCCTACAGGCGCATGCCATTTGGGCTATGTAATGCACCTGCGACTTTCCAACACTGCATGCTTTCTATCTTCTTAGATATGATAGAGAAATTCATTGAAGTCTTTATAGATGATTTCTCGGTATTTGGAGATTCCTTTACTAGATGCCTGAGTCACCTTGCCTTAGTATTGAAAAGGTGCCTAGAGAACAATCTGGTCTTGAACTGGGAGAAATGTCACTTTATGGTGACAGGAGGAATAGTCCTTGGCCATAAGGTTTCTAACCAAGGTATTGAAGTGGACAGGGCTAAAGTGGAACTTATTGAAAAACTGCCTCCACCCAGTGATGTCAAGGCAATTAGGAGCTTTTTAGGGCATGCTGGGTTTTACAAAAGATTTATTAAAGATTTTTTAAAGATAGCCAAGCCCTTAAGCAATCTCCTTGTATCTGATACACCATTTATCTTCGATGAATCATGCATGCTAGCATTTGAAAATTTGAAAATAAGGTTGTCCTCTGCTCCTATCATTTTCCCACCTGATTGGAACTTACCATTTGAATTGATGTGTGATGCATCTGATTTTGCAGTTGGGGCAGTGTTAGGACAGAGGAAAGATAACTTAGTCCATGTGATATACTATGCTAGCAAAGTCCTCAATGATTCTCAAAGAAATTATACCACTACTGAAAAGGAGTTGCTAGCAATAGTTTTTGCATTTGACAAGTTTAGATCGTACTTCATCGGTGCTAAAGTGATTGTTTTCACAGATCATACAGCACTTAAATACTTGTTTGCCAAGCAAGAATCAAAACCAAGACTAATAAGATGGATCTTATTGTTGCAGGAATTCAATATTGAAATCAGGAACAAGAAAGGAGTAGAGAACAATGTAGCAGATCACCTATCCAAAATCCCTCCTGAGGAAAGTGGAACACATGATACAAGTATGAACGAGCTCTTTTCTGATGAGCAGCTGATGACAATTCACAAAGCACCATGGTTCGCAGACATTGCCAACATCAAGACAACTGGGGCCTTACCTCCAGAGATCAATAAACATCGAAAAAGGAAGCTCATGAATGATGCAAAATACTTTATCTGGGATGAGCCATATCTCTTCAAGAAGTGTTCAGATGGAATCCTTAAAAGATGTGTTTCGGAAGAAGAAGGACGAGAGGTCCTATGGAATTGCCACGGCTCATGCTATGGGCCCTTTGGAGGGGACAGAACTGCAGCAAAGGTGTTACAAAGCGGATTCTTTTGGCCCACCCTTTTCAAGGATGCCAAAAAACTAGTAAAGAGCTGCAATGAATGCCAAAGATCTGGAAACTTGCCCAAAAGAAATGAGATGCCACAAAATTTCATCTTGGAACTGGAACTGTTTGATGTGTGGGGAATCGATTTCATGGGACCATTCCCAACCTCATATTCAAACAAGTACATCTTGGTAGCAGTGGATTACGTTTCCAAGTGGGTAGAGGCCATTGCAACCCCAACAAATGATAACAAGGTGGTCATGAACTTCCTCAGGAAGAATATCTTTAGCCGGTTTGGAGTCCCACGAGCACTCATCAGTGATGGAGGGAGCCATTTTTGTAACAGACCACTAGAAGCTCTTCTCCTACGATATGGGGTAAAACACAAGGTGGCCACGCCTTACCATCCCCAAACAAGTGGGCAAATAGAGATATCCAACAGAGAGCTGAAGAGGATTCTGGAAAAGACTGTGGGTGCATCAAGAAAGGATTGGTCAAAGAAGCTGGATGATGCTCTTTGGGCATACAGAACAGCTTTCAAAACTCTACTTGGAATGTCCCCATATCAACTGGTGTATGGGAAAGCTTGTCATTTACCACTGGAGCTAGAACACAAAGCTCTCTGGGCTCTCAAGATACTAAATTTTGACAGCATTGCTGCTGGTGCAAAGAGGATCCTGCAACTGCAAGAGATGGAGGAATTTAGATCTCAAGCCTATGAAAATGCCAAGATTTATAAAGAAAAGGCGAAGAGAAGACATGACCTGCATCTAGCACCAAGGAATTTTGAAAAGGGGCAACAAGTACTCCTTTACAACTCTAAATTGAGATTGTTCCCTGGCAAACTCAAGTCAAGGTGGTCAGGATCCTTCCTTGTCACAAAGGTCTCCCCATATGGGCACATAGAAATCATGGATGAAGGTTCAGAGAGGACGTTCACTGTGAACAGACAAAGACTCAAACATTATATGGGCAACATGGAGGAAAACCCCAGAGTAAAGTATCATCTCAAGTAATTGAGGAATCGTCAGGTAGTTTCTTTTTCATCTTTATTTCAATAAAGGTCACAAGTTGTTTCCCATGTATTGCGAGGAGCTAAGTTTGGTGTTCCACACCCAAAACAATCCAAAAGTGAAAGTGTAATTCTAAGTTTGGTGTTCCACCAAAGGATCTTAGTTAGAATCACACTCCACTCCCAGAGCACATTGCTAGCTCCAACCAATCATGGAAAGCCACTTAGATGTAGTTAGACTTTAGTTAATAATTGTTTTGTTAATAACAAGATATGAGGTTCTCTGCATATATGCAAGGTTTTGTACTGGGCAAAGAACTAAGTTTGGTGTTCATACACCAAATTAAGTTCAGAAGTCACAAGCATACATGCAAGCTAACTATTTCTCAAGTGCTTTGGGAACAAGCAACTTCCAATAACTTTGCAGGAATCCTATGAGGAAATGGTGCACCATCACCCAATGAAATGAGGTAGCAAAGACTAGGATGATAACAAAAAGAGGGCAACTAGAAACCATCACTCGAAGGTTGTATTGTTACTTAATTCCATGTACTTAGAATGATTGAAAGTTGGAAGTCCGAATGCACTTTTGATTAATAGTTACTCGTTAGTTAGAACCATTTTAAATTCTGTCTTTTAAGTTTTTCATTGCTTAGGTTTAGGATTGCTAGTCTAAATGTCATTACTACATCATTTCCTTACTTACTTGTATGCTTGTCCTTTTGAATCAAATGAAAAGAGAATGAGTGTTTTATAAAAGACCAGAGTGGAGTTCATACTATGGAGTAAGTTCCTGAGAAAAGGGAAAGAACAATCAAAGTTAAAGAATAAAAGAAAAATAGCAAGAAAAGAGGCTAGGCACCAAGGGTTTGAGTCTTGAGGGATGTGTCTGTCGTGTTCCTGTACCAAGGATCTGCTTGGATTACTAAGCTCTCAGGGGTGCTTTATCACCTGGTAACTTGGGTTAACTAACGTGGAGAGAGCAATTGATAGCCAACGTGGAAGCTAACGTGGAGAGAGCAATTGATAGCCAACGTTAGTGACACTTACCTTTGTCACTAACGTTGGGGTGAACCACCAAGAGCCACCATGAGCAACATTAACTCCGACGTTAACTTAGTTAACGTGGGAGCTAACGTGGATAAAGAGATGATGAGCCAACGTTAGTGACACTCACCTTTGTCACTAACGTTGGGGTGAACCACGAAGAGCCACCATGAGCAACATTAACTCCGACGTTAACTTAGTTAACGCGGACTCTAACGTGGGAAATAGGGGCATATTGGAATGTTAGTGACAAAGGGAAGTGTCACTAACGTTCTCGAACCCACACTTTCACTTAACGTTGACACCACTAACGTCCTGAGCCAATGTCCCCACCTACTTCACCTTTTCTCTCTGCAAGCAAAGCTAAGCCCAAGGAAAAGGGATAACTGCTTCAAACTCAAGATTCAGAGGCCCATACCCAAGACTTGAAGAGCCAACTAGAAGATCAAAAGAGTAGTATATATAGCAGTAGCTTTGAATTAGTTTAGAGAGTTGGAAACTTTAGGGAGCTTTTGGCATAGAACTACTCTTTTGTATTTTACTTTCTCTGCACTTCTAGTTTTACTTTCATCATGTATTCTCCATCTTGGTTTTCATTTTCCAGAGCTATGAACAACTAAACCCCTTTCATTGGGTTAGTGAGCTCTGTTGTAATTTGATGGATCAATATTAGTTTTCATTCTCCTTCTTCTATCTTTTCTCTTGATTTTACTTGAAAGCTTTCGATCTTCATCCAATTGGGTAGTTATCTTGGAAAAGAAGCTATTAATACTTGGATCTCTTCTGAACCTTGAAAGAGAAATGAAGAGATCATGCTGGAAATACTTTCTCATGCTGGACCAAATTGGGTTTGGATAGATATGTGACTATAATCCTACCAACACTTGATTTGGGAAATGCATGTGGTATAATTAGTCACCATACTTCATCTCTTCTCATGAGAAATTGACCAAGGAATTGGCTATTGATCAAGATTTGAGAGATTGAATTACCAAGAAATTGGAATTCGATCACTTAAGATTGCCAAGGAGATCAATGAATGCATTGATTGAGGAAGAGATGAAAATGAACATGATCCGGAGAATGCAACATCTCCTGAGCCCAATGAACTCCCCATTTTTGATCTTACCCATTCTCTTTAATTTCTGCCATTTACTTTTATGAGCAATTACCCCATTCCCGTTTAAGATTCTGCAATTTACTTTCCACCATTTACATTCAGCTCTTCATTTCTAGCATTTACTGTTTCTGCTATTTACTTTCCCGCCATTTAATTTTCTGCAAATCTCAAATCAAATTCTGGTTCGCTCAACTAGAATATTCCTCTAATTAAAGTTGCTTGATCAATCAATATCTGTGGGATTCGACCTCACTCTATTGTGAGTTTTTACTTGATGACAAATTCGGTACACTTGCCGAAGAAAATTTGTTGAGAGACAAGTTTTGTGCGTATCAGAATGCTACTCCCACAATGTCTAGGATTTACAAATGTATACGAAGCCAAAACTCTTCTCTGTGGTGGATGGTTGTTGTTGTTGGCTGCTCATGCTGGTGGATTTGTTGGGTTTGTTGAGTGTTCCTCCATTTCCTAGAACTCTTCCTCTGATTCTTCCTCTCCAACAACACTTTTCCCTCTTGCTTCTCTTCTTAATCTCCTGAGGGTTCTTTCGTCTTGTTCACAAAAGGCAAGTATAGCTCCCGTTGTCCCTGACATACAAACAAAACATAAAAATCACACAAAACAAAAAAAAAACCAGGAAAACTTTACTCTGTTGCTAAAGTGAAGTCTTAGTTAGCTTAAGCAAAAATTCAAATAGTTAGTGTGTTAGTCAAAAAGTAAAGAAACAGAAAAGAAAAAGTGCTTGATCTAGACCTCCACCTTCCTTAATCATTGTCAATCTAATCAATCCCCAGAAATGGCGCCAAAAACTTGATGGGTTGGAACCGGAATTCCAACACCTAAAACTCACCGGCAAGTGTACCGGGTCGCATCAAATAGTAATAACTCACATGAGTGAGGTCGATCCCACAGGGATTGAAGGATTGAACAATTTTAGTTGGGAGGCTGATTTAGTCAAGCGAATCAAGTGTTGATTTGAGTGGTCTATGTTCAACAGAAGCTAAATTGCATGAAATTTAAAAGGAGAGGGATAATTGACAAGAATTTAAAGTGCAGAAGAATTTAAAAGAGCTGAATCTTAAAGTACAAGTAATATAAATTGCAGAAACTTAGATTGTAAGAAACGTAAATAACTGAAACTTAAAGTGCAAAAAATGTAAATGGCTTGAATCATAAAAGGATTTGGGATTTGAGATTGCAGAAATTAAACAAGAAAAAGTAAATAACGATCAGTAAAGAAATAGAAGAAGAATTGAGATGCAACAGATTTAAACAAGAAAAGGAAAATTACTTTGAAAACCAAACAAAAAGTAGAATGCAGCTCAATTGCATTAACTAAAGGGAAAGATAAGATCTCAGGGGTGGAGGATACTAGAAAACAAGTCTAGATCTCAAATCCTTCCTTGATCTAATAAGAACAGTTGCTAAAGACATGGAAGAGTAAATTGCAGAAGAAGTAGAAGATGAAAGCAGTAAATAGAATTTGGATTCAAATCTCAGTTGATGAAACTTTGTAGAAAAATAAACAAAGAGATCCCAAGGTGAGATTGAAATAGAATTTCTTCAATTCTCCACCCAAGATCCAAGACAAGAAGTAAAGAATGTAGAAGCAAGAACAAGGAAGAAGAGAGATCAATTCTCCTTCCCAATTCTCTACGATCCAAAGTGACAAATCACCAGAAAGTAAAAATGAAAATTCTAAAATGAGAGTAAAAGTAAAAAGTCTAGAAAAAGGTCTTCTCTAAATCAAACTAGCTTCTATTTATACACTTCCTATTTTTGGATTTTAGAATTTGGAGTGGGCTTTTTAATTTGGTAAAGAATTGAATTTAAATTTAATTTTGGTTCAATTTTGGCCCATGGGTTTTTCCTCCTAGTAGAATGCTCAGCTCCTGGGGAGAGCGCAGCATCATGGCTTGTGTCCTTGGCCCTTTGTAGCGTGCCTAGCTTGGAGAGCACCAGGGTAGTGCTCAGCTCTTGGGGAGAGCGCAGCATTGCCTTATCTTGGCGTGTCTTGTGCTCACCAATTCTCCCTGGGCCGTGTCAATGTTGCTAGCAAGTAAAGAAGGTAGCGCTCAGCTCTCTTTGAGAGCGCAGCATCCATGCTTCCAACGAGAGGCTCCTGGTTCGAATCTTGCTGGAGGCTTTTCACCCAATTTTCTTGTGAAATAAACAAGGGCAGCGCTTCCCCCCTTGGTGCAAGTCCTTGGTTCGAATCTTGAGAGATGCATCTTGGCCAATTTTTGGCTTATTTTCCTTTGTGAGTAGCGCTCCCTCACTCCCCCTTGCTCATGAGTTTGAACCTTGTGGCAAGCATTGGTAAGCTTTTTCCTTGAATTTATTTTTGGATGGAGCCCGATAATGCTCTTGGCAAGAGCGGAGCATTGTGCTTCTTCCCTTTCTTCCGTGGTTCATTATAGTGCTCGGCTCTCAAGGAGAGCGTAGCATCTAAGCCTTGCTTCCTAGGTTCATTATAATGCTCCCTTGGAGAGCATTGAGCTTTTGGAGAGAGTGATGTGGCTTTCCTCCTTTAATGTGCCATGCTTCCTTATTTCTTTTGCCACACTTTTCTCTTCCTTGGGCCACGCTTCTTAGGCTACGCTTTCTTGTTTTCTTCTTTTCTTCACCTACAAGTAATCAAAACAACCAACCAAAGTATCACCAAATTCACAAGGTTTATAAATCATTTAAAAATCAATTAAATTTAGCTTAAACCTCATGATTTAGTATCAATTAAAGGGTGATTGATTGATTCAACAAAACCATGCAATTCCACTCCAAACTACTTACTTACAATGAAAGAAAGTGCATAAAATCTAATGAAACAAGAGAAAAATTGCTTGAAAAACTAGCATAAGATGACTTGTCATCACTCATTCTTAAAATAGTTGGTAAGAAATCTTAATCTGGAAACATAAACATCTCCGAGTCCTTAACTATTTTCTCATCATTGTTTTACACCAATTCTATTTAATTGCTTTATTTACTTGCTAATTTACTGTTTATGCGTTTACAACAACAACAACCACCTTTTACTTTTTTCCTGACAAAGTCCAACTGGATAACTCTTGCTTGCTCAATCCAACAATCCTCATGGGATCGACCCTCACTCACTTGAGGTATTACTTGGACGACCCGGTGCACTTTCAGGTGAAGTTGTACGAGTTCAAATTTAGCGCACCAAGTTTTTGGCACCGTTGCCAGGGATTGTTCATGATTGACAACTATCGATTGTCTTGTTGCTTAGATTAGGTATCTTTGTTAGTTTTTGATTATCTATTTTCTTTTGATTTTTGAATTTTAATTTTACTTATTTATCTATATTTTTGAAATTTTCTTTATTAATTTTCTCTTATTTTCTGATTTTAAGTTTGGTGACCTTTTAGTAATTTTCTTTTTGGTTTAATTAATTTACTTTTTAATTCCTGAATCCTATCTTGTTTATCTTTCTTAATTTTCGAAATCTTATCTTATTTATCTTTTCTTTTTTTTCGAAACTTTGTTCCAAGTTATCTTATCTTTATTTAATTTCAGGTTTTAAAGTTTGGTGTTCTCTTTTTGCTTCTTTTTTTGAATTTCAAAATTTTTTTCTTTTAAAAACCCTTTCTTTTGAATTTTCAAAAATTAATTTTTGCATCTTTATCTTATCTTGATTGAATTTCAAATTTTAAGTTTGGTGTCCCGTTAGAGATCTTTTTGTTTAATTTAATTTTTTTTAAATTTTCAAATCATATATTGTTTATCATTCTTGATTTTTGATTTTCATCTTATTTATCCTCTCCTTGAATTTCAAATCTAGTTATCTTATCTTGTTTTCATTTAAATTCAAATTTTAAGTTTTGTGATCCTTTAGTTTTTCTCTTTCCTTCTTTTTAAATTTCAAAACTTTATTTCAATATATATATATATATATATAATTCATTGTGTAATATAATGTTATTATTTGCTTCTTCTATTGTCTATTTGTTTTTTCATTGTTTTTTAATTTGTTTTTTTTTTTTTTTTTAATTTCCCTT
>NC_029785.2:90858951-90863423 GCF_000816755.2 Arachis ipaensis
AATTAAAAATTAAATCTCCTATCTATATTTTTGATTTTTTTTATTTACTTTGTCTTACTTTATTTCTTTATTAGAATAGCTCACAGAGAGTTATTGATAGTGATAAATTTGTCGTGTCGGTCTAGAATTTCTCTTATAGAAATAAGAACTTCGTTGTAAGCATAGCTCCAAACCAACAAACAATTCTCACATAAAATATTTGAGTTGTCATAGGTACAAACCCCAAGAAAAATTAACCAAAGTATTCAAACCTCGGGTCGTCTCACAAGGAATTACAATGAAGTGATCAATTATTGGCTATGAAGAACAAGGGGTTTGATTGATGAAAGGGGCAAGAAATTAAATGACGAGAAGAGTAAATCAAGCAAGTAAAGAAAGCAAGTAATAAAGGGAGACATTTATGGCAAGGGTTGAGAATATAGGCTTTCTATCCTAGTCATTAATAACAATGATTAACAAGAAATTATCCTATTTCGTTATCTCCAAGGTTGGAAGAAGGTGTAAGTTATCTTCCATGAGAGAAGGTCAAACAAGACTAGTTAATCTCAATCCAAAAATCCTAATCAACTTACTAATGAAATTAGCAAGAGATTAGAGTCAATGGAAATCATATTAACTAACAACTCTAGATTACCAACATGAGTTGGGTATTCATGACTCAAGATTACCTAATCACTCTTTTCAAGCTGAGAATGCTCAAAATCTACTCTAACATCCAACCAAGCATTTTGTCAAACACTTGGAAGGCATAAATGGAAAGTATAGTAAAAGTGCAAGAAATATAAATTTATCAACTACCATTTACAAGGAATGTAAAATTTACAACTCAAATTAACAATGAAAGAACATCAAACATCAAATTCATTGAATGTAAACCAAATCCAACATGAGCATTCATAAACATGAAAGAAGCATAAAAGTGGAATTAACAAAAGAACCAAGAAAAATTGAAGTATTCGAACAAGGAATTGTAGAGAAAACAAGATGAAATCAAGTAATCAAATATAGATCCAAGAGAAATTAACCTAATCCGAACCTAATTCTAGAGAGAAGAGGGAGCTTCTCTCTCTAGAAACTATTCTACATGATGGAATCATGTAACTAAGTGCTCCCCCCTTGCTCAATCTTCAATTCTGCATCAAATACCCTCAGAAACTAGTTGGAATTGGGCCTGGGTAGCTCAAAAATCGCCCCAGCAATTTCACATTAAGTGGGTCACGTGCAAACATCGACTCATACGCGTGCTTGATGCGTGCGCATCGCTGGCAAAAACTCTACTTACGCGTACGCATGCTTGATGCGTCCGCGTGGCTTGTGAATCTTCAATGCACGCGTACGCGTGCATGACGCGTGCGCGTGGCCCTCAATTCTCCATTTTGCTCATTTCTTCATGAATTCTCCACTTGCATGCTTTTCTCTTCATTTTTTCCATCCAATACTTGCCTTATGAACCTAAAACCACTCAACAAACACATCAAGGTATCGAATGGAATTAAAGTGAATTAAAATCACCAATTTAAGGGCCTAAAAAGCATGTTTTTACACTTAAGCACAAATTAAGAGAGAATTACAAAACCAATCTATTTCATTGAATAAATGTGAGAAAGGTGATAAAATCTCCCAAAATAAGCACAAGATAACCCACAAAATTGGGGTTTATCAGTTCTATATACTCTGACATATTGACCCCCACCTTTCCTTTTCTTGGTTTGTCTCTTGTTGTTTATGAGCAGAAACAGGGATAAAAAAACCATTCTTAATTTTGATCCTGAACCTGAGAGGACCTTAAGGTGGTATTTGCAATAAACTCAAGCTTGCAGAGCCGGAGAGAATCTCACATAATCTTTTGAGAAAGAAGATGAAGAGACAACTATGGTAGCCAACAATCGAAACGCTGGAGAGGAGGCAAGGAAGGTCATTGGCTCTTACACTGCACCTCTTTCTGATTTCTATGGGTGCAGCATATCCATACCTGTCATAGGTGCTAACAATTTCGAGCTCAAGCCTCAACTGGTCACTCTGGGGCAACAGAATTGTCAGTTTCATGGACTCCCATAGGAGAACCCCAACAAGTTCATATCTGACTTCCTGCAAATCTCTGATACTGTTAAGACAAATGGACTGAACCCAAAGATTTACAAGCTCATGCTCTTTCCTTTTGCTGTAAAGGACAGAGCAAAGATACAGCTGTATTCTCGGCTTAAGAAGAGCCTGGACACATGGAAAAAGGTTGTCAATGGATTTCTGACCAAGTTCTTTTCACTCCAGAAGCTGAGTAAGCTTAGAGTGGAAGTCCATGCCTTTAGACAGAAAGAGGAAGAGTCCCTCTATAAAGCCTGGGAAAGGTACAAGCAGCTGATTAGGAGATGCCCACCCGACATGATCTCAGAATGGACCATGTTGAAGATCTTTTATGATGGCCTCTTTGAGATGTCCAAGATATCACTAGATCACTCTGCATGTGGTTCACTCCACATGAAGAAGACGCCTAAGGAGGCATAGGAGCTCATTGAGATGGTTACCAACAACCAATATATGTACACTTCTAGAGGAACCCTGTGAACACTGGGATCACTCAGAAGAGAGGAGTCATGGAGGTGGACACACTAGACGCCATTTTGGCTCAAAACAATCTCATTTCCCAGCAAATCAACATGATCTCTGGTGCAAGAATTGTGAATCACACTTTTCACAACTCCTACCACTAACCAGCAAGTGCACTGGGTCGTCCAAGTAATACCTTACGTGAGTAAGGGTCGAATCCCACGGAGATCATTGGCTTGAAGCAATCTATGGTTATCTTGTAAATCTTAGTCAGAATATCAATTATAATTATCAGTTTGGATTTGGAAAAATAAAAGAGCATGAATTAAATACTTGTTATGCAGTAATGGAGAATATGTTGGAGTTTTGGAGATGTTTTGTCTTCTGAATCTCTGCTTTTCCCTGTCTTCTTCTTCACGCACGCAAGTTTCCTCCTATGGCAAGCTGTATGTTGGTGGATCACTGTGGTCAATGGCTACCATCCGTCCTCTCAGTGAAAATGGTCCAGGTGCGCTGCCACCGCCCGGATAATCATTTTGCGTCTGTCACTACGCGTAATCTTTGTAAGTTTGAAGCTCGTCACAGTCATTCAATCCCTGAATCCTACTCGGAATACCACAGACAAGGTTTAGACTTTCTAGATTCTCAAGAATGCTGCCAATGGATTCTAGCTTATACCACGAAGATTCTGATTAAGGAATCCAAGAGATACTTATTCAATCTAATGTAGAACGGAGGTGGTTGTCAGGCACGTGTTCATAGGTTGAGAATGGTGATGAGTGTCATGGATCATCACATTCATCATATTGAAGTGCGAATAAATATCTTAGATAGAAACAAGCGTGTTTTAATGGAAAACAGAAGTAATTGCATTTATTCATCGAGACACAGCAGAGCTCCTCACCCCCAACAATAGAGTTTAGAGACTCATGCCGTCAAGGAGTACAAAGTTCAGATCTAAAATGTCATCCGATACAAAATAATCCTCTAAAAGTTGTTTAAATAGTAAGCTAGTAATCTAGGTTTGCAGAGAATGAGTAAACTATGATAGATAGTGCTGAAATCCACTTATGCGGCCCACTTGGTGTGTGCTGGGGCTGAGACTTAAGCTTTACACGTGCTTAGGCAGTTTCTGGAGTTAAACGCCAGGTTGTAACCTGTTTTGGGCGTTTAACTCCAACTTGTAACCTATTTCTGGCGTTTAACGCCAAACTGCAAAATGGAACTGGCGTTGAATGCCACTTTACGTCGTCTATCCTTGAGCAAAATATGGACTATTATATATTGCTGGAAAGCCCTGGATGTCTACTTTCCAACGCAATTTGGAGTGCGCCAATTGAACTCCTGTAGCTCCAGAAAATCCATTCCGAGTGTAGAGAGGTCAAAATCCAACAGCATCAGCAGTCCTTTTTCAGCCTGAATCAGATTTTTGCTCAGCTCCCTCAATTTCAGCCAGAAAATACCTAAAATTACAGAAAACACACAAACTCATAGTAAAGTCCAGAAATATGAATTTTGCCTAGAAACTAATGAAAATATACTAAAATCTAACTAAAACATACTAAAAATTACATGAAATTAACCTGAAAAGCGTATAAAATCTCCGCTCATCACAACACCAAACTTAAACTGTTGCTTGTCCCCAAGCAACTGGAAAAATAAAATAGAATACAAATAAGTCAAGAAGCAATAATATCTCAGAGTTTTTTTGAGTGAAGCTCAGATTCTAATTAGATGAGCGGGACTTGTAGCGACCTTTTGTTTCACGAATCCCGGTGCCGGTTCTGAGTATTTCATCGACACAAGTTCTTAGTTGTATGACTTGATTCTCTTAGTTATTGTGATAGACTTAAGATTCAAGGATATCTACGGTTAGTAAGACTCGAAGTTACCTATTTCACTCTACGGTTTTGACAAGCCTTCGTTTT
>NC_029785.2:90863448-90864831 GCF_000816755.2 Arachis ipaensis
GAAAAATATTGCCTCCTTATTCTAAAGAAAATCTGCTATTTTATTCATATTTAATGATGATGAGAAAAATAAATTATAGCTTAATTGGAGATAAAATCAAAATATAGATACTAATTACTACTACTCATATATAACTTTTAAGGTAAAACTCAAATAAGAACAATTATCACAGAGTTAAGGCTAAGATTAGAACTCAACAACCTTGAATTTGGGAGGTGGATGCCTCTTTAGTCTGTGGAGTGCTTGGCCCTTCAAGAGATAATTTCTGACGCTTTAATTCCTTCAGTTCATGCCCTTGTTCTTCTTGTTCTCTAAGCATTTTGCAGAGCATGCTGTTTTGATTTTGCTGTTCTTCCTTCAGTTGATCCACAGCTTCTTGCAACTTGGTGACAGATGCTTCTAGGCACTCCCAGTATTCAATTTGAGGGATTTCCAGGAGGAACTCCTCTGCTTTTTTCTTGATGGGGTCGTCCTGCACTTGTTGTCCTTCCATAGACTTTTTGGTGATTGGTTGCTCAATTGAGATATACTTATCTACTCCCATCTTTATCCCAGCATCTTTACATAACAGAGAAACTAAGCTTGGATAGGCCAATTTGGCATCTTTAGAGTTCTTGTTTGTAATTTTGTAAAGCTCACAAGCAATTAGCTGATGAACTTCCACTTCTTTTTCCAGCATAATGCAATGAATCATCAATGCTCTTCTGATGGTGACTTCAGAGCGGTTGCTAGTGGGCAGCATAGAGCGCCCAATGAAGTCCAGCCAGCCTCTGGCGACTGGTTTGAGATCTCCTCTTTTGAGTTGGTTTGGGGCACCCTTTGTGTTGGTTGTCTATTTAGCTCCAGGGAGGCATATGTCCTCTAGGATTTTGTCCAAGCTCAGGTTTGATCTCATCATTCTCCTATTGAAGGAATCTGGGTCATCTTGCAGTTGAGGCAACTTGAAGATCTCCCTTATTTTGTCAGGGTGGGTGTGAACAATCTTCCCTCTGACCATAGTTCTATAGTCATAGAATGCGGTTCCAGCTATTCTCTGCCTGTCCGTTTGCCACAGATTAGCGTAGAATTCCTGAACCATGTTTCTTCTCACCTTTGTTTCAGGATTAGCTAGGACTTCCCAGCTCCTGTTTCAGATTTGCTCTTGGATCTCCAGATATTCATCTTCTTTCAGATCGAATTTAACTTCTGGGATCACTGACCTTAGACTCATTATTTTGTAAAAATGGTCTGAATGTTCTTTGGTTATGAACTTCCCTTGATTCCAAACTGGTTTTGGAATATTCTCTTTCTTACCTCTGGAGTCGGTTTGTTTTCCCTTAGGAGCCATAATCTTAGTGGGTATTGGTTTAGTGATCACGGATAAACACACCAAACTTAGAGGTT
>NC_029785.2:90865021-90872407 GCF_000816755.2 Arachis ipaensis
AACGTTTGTATGAAAGGACTTTTGAAGGTTTAGAAACTATACTTGCAACGAGGATTTATCCGCAATTTTCTAGACCACGCAAAAGTTCCTCTCATCAGAGAGCCAAGTGCAACTTGTGGAGGAGAGGGGGAGAGGCCGAACCAATATTTAAAGGGAAGGGGGTGGGTTTCAAAAATTATTTGAAAAAGATATAATAGAAAAAGTGATTTGGAAAAGATAAGTACGATAGGAAAAGATGTGATTTAAAATTGAAAAGATATGAAAGATATTTGAAAAAGATAAATCTGGATTTTTAAAAAGATGATGTGAAGATTTGAAAAAGATATTGATGAGTTGAAAAGATTTTAGAAGGAAAAGAGATAGATTTGTTTTGAAAAGGATTTGAAAATAATTTGAAGAGGATTAAGAAAAAGGATTTGAAAAATTAGGATTTGTAACGTGTTTGAGCGAGAAATCATGAATTGAAACATAAAAAATGGAAAAAATTTGAATTGAAAATGAAATTGCCTACTCCCCACAATCCTAGCATTAAACGCCCAACTGCTGCATGTTTTGGGTTGTGCTTGTTTTGGGCGTTTAACGCCGAGCTGTTGCTTCTAGCTGGCGTTAAACGCCAGAAACCCCTTTGTCACTAGGCGTTTTTCTGAACGCCCAGGATGCTGTAAATCTGGCGTTAAACGCCCAGAAGCTGCTTCTTTCTGGAGTTTAATGCCCAGATGGCTATCTATACTGGTGTTAAACGCCCAGTAGATGCTCCTTTTGGGCGTTTAATGCCCAATTGTGCCTCTTACTGGCATTTTCTTGCCAATGAGCTCCTATTTCCTGTTTTGTGCTCTGAATTCTTCTGTAACCCTGTGGACTTATGCAATTGATTCTTTACCTTGTTAATATTAAGCTCATATATTTTAAAAATAAATAAAATGATGAATAAAATAAAATAAAATAACAGAAAAAGTTTTGCTAATGGCTGGGTTGCCTCCCAGCAAGCGCTTCTTTATTGTCTTTAGCTGGACCTTGCTGAGCTTTTAATCTAGCCTCAGCCTTGAGCACTCTTGCTCAACATTGCCTTCAAGATAGTGCTTGATTCTCTGTCCATTAACAATGAACTTCTTATCAGAATCAATGTCTTGAAGCTCCACATAACCATATCGTGATACACTTGTAATCACATATGGTCCCCTCCACCGGGATTTCAGTTTCCCGGGGAATAACCTGAGCCTAGAGTTAAACAACAGAATCTTTTGTCCTGGTTCAAAGACTCTAGATGACAGCTTTCTATCATGCAACCTTTTTTATTTCTCTTTATAAAGCTTGGCATTTTCGAAAGCAATGAATCTGAATTCCTCTAGCTCATTTAGCTGGAGCAATCTTTTTTCTCCAGCTAATTTGGCATTAAAGTTTAGGAATCTGGTTGCCCAGTAGGCCTTATATTCCAGTTCCACAGGCAGATGACAGGCCTTACCATACACAAGCTGGTATGGAGAGGTCCCTATAGGAGTCTTGAATGCTGTTCTGTAAGCCCACAGAGCATCATCCAAGCTTCTTGCCCAATCCTTTCTACGGGTACTTACAGTCCGTTCCAGGATTCTTTTTAGTTCTCTGTTAGAAACTTCAGCTTGCCCATTTGTCTGTGGATGATATGGAGTTGCCACCTTGTGGCAAATCCCATACCGGACCATGGCAGAGTAAAGTTGTTTGTTGCAGAAGTGAGTGCCCCCATCACTGATTAGTACTCTAGGGACACCAAACCTGCTGAAGATATGTTTCTAGAGGAACTTCAACACTGTTTTAGTATCATTGGTGGGTGTGGCAACGGCCTCTACCCATTTTGATACATAGTCGACTGCCACTAGAATATAAGTGTTTGAGTATGATGGTGGGAAAGGTCCCATGAAGTCAATTCCCCATACATCAAACAACTCAATCTCCAAGATTCCCTGTTGAGGCATGGCGTAACCATGAGGCAGATTACCAGCTCTTTGGCAACTGTCACAGTTACGTACAAACTCTCGGGAATCCCTATAGAGTGTAGGCAAGTAGAAGCCACATTGGAGGACCTTGGTGGCTATTCGCTCACCTCCGAAATAGCCTCCATATTATGATCCATGGCAATGCCATAAGATCCTCTGTGCTTCTTCTCTAGGAACACACCTACGGATTATTCCGTCTGCACATCTCTTAAAGAGATAGGGTTCATCCCACAAGTAGTACTTTGCATCAGTAATTAATTTTTTCTTTTGTTGCCTGCTGTACTCCTTAGATATGAACCTTGCAGCTTTATAGTTTGCAATGTCTGTAAACCACGGTGTTTCCTGAATGGCAAAGGTCTCAGAGATCTTAATAGAGGGGGAAACTCCCCTTCTGCTGGTTCTATCCGGGACAGATGATTAGTCACTTGGTTCTCTGTCCCTTTTCTGTCTCTTATTTCTATATCAAACTCTTGCAAAAGCAACACCCATCTTATGAGCCTGGGTTTTGAATCCTGCTTTGTGAGTAGATATTTAAGAGAAGCATGGTCAGTGTATACAATCACTTTTGATCCTACTAAGTATGATCTAAACTTGTCAATGGCATAAACCACTGCAAGCAGTTCTTTTTCTGTGGTTGTGTAATTTTTCTGGGCATCATTTAAAACACGGATAGCATAATAAATGACATGCAGAAGCTTGTCATGCCTCTGCCCCAGTACTGTACCAATGGCGTGATCACTGGCATCACACATTAGTTCAAATGGTAAAGTCCAGTCTGGTGCAAAAATAACTGGTGCTGTGACCAGCTTAGCTTTCAGAGTCTCAAACGCCTGCAGACACTCTGTGTCAAACACGAATGGCGTGTCAGCAGCTAACAGATTGCTCAGGGGTTTTACAATTTTTGAAAAATCCTTTATAAACCTCCTGTAGAATCCTGCATGCCCCAGAAAGCTTCTGATTGCCTTAACATTAGTAGGTGGTGGTAATTTTTCAATTACTTCCACTTTAGCTTGATCCACCTCTATTCCCTTGTTTGAAATTTTATGCCCAAGGATAATTCCTTCGGTCACCATAAAGTGACATTTTTCCCAGTTTAAAACTAGGTTGGTCTCTTGGTATCTTTTCAGAACAAGTGCTAAATGGTCAAGGCAGGAGCTGATGAGTCTCCAAATACTGAAAAGTCATCCATGAAGACTTCCAGAAACTTCTCTACCATATCAGAGAAGATAGAGAGCATGCACCTTTGAAAGGTTGCAGGTGTATTACATAGACCAAAAGGCATTCTTCTGTAAGCAAATACTCTAGAAGGACATGTGAATGCTGTTTTCTCTTGGTCCTGAGGATCTACTGTAATTTGGTTGTAACCTGAATAGCCATCCAAAAAGCAGTAATATTCATGACCTGCTAGTCTCTCTAGCATCTGGTCTATGAATGGTAAAGGAAAATGATCCTTTCTGGTGGCTGTATTGAGCCTTCTGTAGTCAATACACATGCGCCACACTGTAATTGTTCTTGTAGGAACCAGTTTATTTTTTTCATTATGAACCACTGTCATGCCTCCCTTCTTAGGAACAACTTGAACAGGGCTCACCCAGGGGCTACCAAAAATAGGATAAATAATCCCAGCCTCCAGTAATTTGGTGACCTCTTTCTGCACCACTTCCTTCATAGCTGGATTTAGCCGTCTCTGTGGTTGAACCACTGGCTTAGCATCATCCTCCAATAGGATTTTGTGCATGCATCTAGCTGGGCTTATGCCCTTAAGGTCACTTATGGACCACCCAAGAGCTGTCTTGTATGTCCTTAGCACTTGAATTAGTGCTTCTTCTTCCAGTGGATTTAAAGCAGAGCTTATGATCACTAGAAAAGTGTCACCTTCTCCCAGAAATGCATATTTCAGGGATGGTGGTAATGGCTTGAGCTCGGGTTAGGAGGTTTCTCCTCTTCCTGAGGAAGTCTCAGAGGCTCTTTCAATTCCTCTGAACCCTCCAAATCAGGCTGAACATCTTTAAAGATGTCTTCCAGCTCTGATTCGAGACTCTCAGCCATGTTGACATCCTCTACCAAAGAGTCAATGAGATCAACTTTCATGCAGTCTTTTGGTGTGTTTGGATGCTGCATGGCTTTGACAGCATTCAACTTAAACTCATCCTCATTGACTCTCAGGGTTACTTCCCCCTTTTGGACATCAATGAAAGTTTGTCCAGTTGCTAGGAAAGGTCTTCCTAGAATGAGAGTATTTAATGAAGCCATCAGCAAGTTGGAGACATATCCGGGTTGCTTTAACTTCTTCAGTTAAACCAAGCTTTCTGATAGTGGATGCAGGTATTAGGTTGATGCTTCCCCAAGATCACATATAGCTGTCTTGGTGCAATTACCCTCTAATATGCATGGTATCAGAAAGCTCCCGGGATCTTTAAGCTTTTCTGGAAAGCTTTTCAGAATGACTGCACTACATTCTTCAGTGAGGAGAACTCTTTCAGTTTCTCTCCAATCCTTTTTGTGACTCAAGATCTCTTTCATGAACTTGGCATAAGAAGGTATTTGCTCAAGTGCCTCGGCAAACAGAATCTTTATTTCAAGAGTCCTGAGAAAATCTGCAAAGTGAGTAAATTGCTTATCCTGCTCCTCTTGTCGGAGTTTTTGAGGATAAGGTATCTTGGCTTTATATTCCTCAACCTTAGTTGGTGCAGGTTTATTTCCCACAGAGGTGGTTGGAGAAGCCTTTTTAGAGGGGTTGTTATCAGCACTTGTGTATGTCTGATCCCTCACTGGCATTAGAATGCCAGGGTTAGAAGCTGGATTGCCATTGGACGCCAACTCCTTACTTGTTCCTGGCGTTTGAACGCCAGAACTGAGCTTCCATTGGGCATTTAATGCCAACTCCTTGCTTATTTCTGGCGTTTGAATGCCAGAGTTATTCCTCAGAGGGATTTTGAATAGCAGTTTGTTCATTTCTTGGCTTTTTGCTACCTTGAAGTGAGGTATTTAATGTTTTCCCACTTCTTAATTGAACTGCTTGGCACTCTTCTGTTATTTGTTTTGATAACTGTTGTTCTGTTTGCTTCAATTGTACCTCCATATTTATATTAGCCATTCTTGTGTCTTGTAGTATCTCCTTGAATTCGGCCAGCTGTTTTGTTAGAAAGTCTAATTGCTGATTGAATTCAGTAATTTGTTCTGCAGGACTAAGTTCAGCAGTTACTGTTTTAGCCTCTTCTTTCATAGAAGATTCACTATTTAGGTACAGATGGTGATTTCTGGCAACTGTATCAATAAGCTCTTGAGCCTTTTCAATTGTCTTTCTCATGTGTATAGATCCACCAGTTGAGTGATCTAGAGAAATTTGAGCTTTCTCTGTAAGCCCATAATAGAAGATGTCTAACTACACCCATTCTGAAAATATTTCAGAGGGGCATTTTCTTAACATCTCTCTGTATCTCTCCCAGGCATCATAATGAGATTCATTATCTCCTTGTTTAAAGCCTTGGATGTCCAGCCTTAGCTGTGTCATCCGTTTTGGAGGGAAGTATTGATTCAGGATTTTTTCTGACAGCTGTTTCCATGTCCTTATGCTAGCCTTAGGTTGGTTATTTAACCATCTCTTAGCTTGGTCTTTTACAGCAAATGAAAACAGTAATAATCCGTAGACATCCTGATCTACTTCCTTATTATGTACTGTGTCAACAATTTGTAAAAACTGTGCCAGAAACTCTGTAGGTTCTTCCTGTGGAAGACCGGAATACTGGCAACTTTGTTGCACCATGATAATGAGCTGAGGATTCAACTCAAAGCTACTTACTCCAATGGAGGGTATACAGATACTGCTCCCACATGAAGCAGTAGTGGGGTTAGCATATGTCCCCAGAGTCCTTCTGGACTGCTCATTTCCACTTAGATCCATGATAGAGAAAAGGGAATTGATGTGAATTGCAATTAAAATATATTTTTATTTTTATTTTATAAAAAGAGAACGAATAAAAAAAATGAAATAAAATAACTAGAAATTAAATATAGATTTCAAAAATTAAGAATAAAAAAATTAAAACTAAAATAATTACTTAATTAAGAAGATTTGAAAAACTTTGGATATGATTTTTGAAAAAGATTTTAAATTTTGAAATAGAAATCTGAATTTTAAAAGCAATTTTCGAAAATTCACTTTAAAATAGAGAGAAAAGATATTTTTTTTATTTTTGAATTTTATGATGAAAGAGAAAAACACACAAAAGACACACAACTTAAAATTTTTAGATCTAATGTTCCTTATTTTCGAAAATTTTGGAGGGAAACACCAAGAAACACCAAACTTAAAAATTTTAAGATCAAAACACAAGGAAGACTCAAGAACACTTTGAAGACTCACAAGAACAACAAGAACATGAAGATAGAATACCAAACTTAAAGTTTGGCACAAGATTTATTCAAAGAAAAATTATTTTTGAAAAAGTTTTAAAAAGAAGATAGCCAATTACCAAGAACATAAGCACAACGCTCTAACCAATTGAGCTACAAATTTAACGTGTTTTAATAAGGTATTTAATAAATAAAGATTTTTTTTTGAAAACTGATATTTTGAAAAAGCACAAGAAAAACAAGAAAAGCTAAAGATCAAACAAGGTAAATAAACAAGAACAACTTAAAGATTAAGAAAGAACAATGAACACAAATTCGAAAATTTAAAAGAAAATAAATAAAAAAATACAATTGACACCAAACTTAAGTTATGAAACTAAACTCAAATAGAAAAATGCAATTATCAGTTTATAAAATTTTCGAAAAAAATATTAAAAAGAGAAAATAAGGATTAAAAAAAAATTCAACCAAAAACAATAATAGAAGACTCTAAACCAAAAAGAAAAAATTTTTCCTAATCTAAGCAACAAAATAAACCGTCAGTTGTCCAAACTCGAACAATCCCCGGCAACGGCACCAAAAACTTGGTGCACGAATTGTGAATCACACTTTTCACAACTCGTACCACTAACCAGCAAGTGCACTGGGTCGTCCAAGTAATACCTTACGTGAGTAAGGGTCGAATCCCACGGAGATTGTTGGCTTGAAGCAATCTATGGTTATCTTGTAATTCTTAGTCAGGATATCAATTATAATTATCAGTTTAGATTGCAAAAAATAAAAGAGCATGAATTAAATACTTGTTATGCAGTAATGGACAATATGTTGGAGTTTTGGAGATACTTTGTCTTCTGAATCTCTGCTTTCCCCCTGTCTTCTTCTTCACGCACGCAAGTTTCCTCCTATGGCGAGCTGTATGTTGGTGGATCACCGTTGTCAATGGCTACCATCCGTCCTCTCAGTGAAAATGGTCCACGTGCGCTGTCACTACACGGCTAATCATCTGTCGGTTCCCACTCATGCTGGAATAGGATCCATTGGTCCTTTTGCGTCTGTCACT
>NC_029785.2:90873204-90880467 GCF_000816755.2 Arachis ipaensis
CCTAATCTAAGCAACAAAATAAACCGTCAGTTGTCCAAACTCGAACAATCCCCGGCAACGGCACCAAAAACTTGGTGCACGAATTGTGAATCACACTTTTCACAACTCGTACCACTAACCAGCAAGTGCACTGGGTCGTCCAAGTAATACCTTACGTGAGTAAGGGTCGAATCCCACGGAGATTGTTGGCTTGAAGCAATCTATGGTTATCTTGTAATTCTTAGTCAGGATATCAATTATAATTATCAGTTTAGATTGCAAAAAATAAAAGAGCATGAATTAAATACTTGTTATGCAGTAATGGACAATATGTTGGAGTTTTGGAGATACTTTGTCTTCTGAATCTCTGCTTTCCCCCTGTCTTCTTCTTCACGCACGCAAGTTTCCTCCTATGGCGAGCTGTATGTTGGTGGATCACCGTTGTCAATGGCTACCATCCGTCCTCTCAGTGAAAATAGTCCAGGTGCGCTGCCACCTCCCGGCTAATCATCTGTCGGTTCTCACTCATGCTGGAATAGGATCCGTTGGTCCTTTTGCGTCTATCACTACGCCTAACCTTTGTGAGTTTGAAGCTCGTCACAGTCATTCAATCCCTGAATCCTACTCCAAATACCACATACAAGGTTTAGACTTTCCGGATTCTCAAGAATGCTGCCAATGGATTCTAGCTTATACCACAAAGATTCTGATTAAGGAATCCAAGAGATACTTATTCAATCTAATGTAGAACAGAGGTGGTTGTCAGGCACGCGTTCATAGGTTGAGAATGGTGATGAGTCTCACGGATCATCATATTCATCATATTGAAGTGCGAATAAATATCTTAGATAGAAAGAAGCGTGTTTGAATGGAAAACAGAAGTAATTATATTAATTCATTGAGACACAGCAGAGCTCCTCACCCCCAACAATGGAGTTTAGAGACTCATGCCGTCAAGGAGTACAAAGTTCAGATCTAAAATGTCATCCGATACAAAATAATCCTGTAAAAGTTGTTTAAATAGTAAGCTAGTAATCTAGGTTTGCGGAGAATGAGTAAACTATGATAGATAGTGCAGAAATCCACTTCTGGGGCCCACTTGGTGTGTGCTGGGGCTGAGACTTAAGTTTTACACGTGCTTAGGCTGTTTCTGGAGTTAAACGCTAGGTTGTAACCTGTTTTGGGCATTTAAGTCCAAGTTGTAACCTGTTTCTGGCGTTTAACGCCAGACTGCAACATGAAACTGGCGTTGAACGCCAGTTTACGTCATCTATCCTTGAGAAAAGTATGGACTATTATATATTGCTGGAAAGCCCTGGATGTCAACTTTCCAACGCAATTGGGAGAGCGCCAATGGGACTTCTGTAGCTCCAGAAAATCCATTCCGAGTGCAGAGAGGTCTGAATCCAACAACATCAGCAGTCCTTTTTCAGCCTGAATCAGATTTTTGCTAAGCTCCCTTAATTTCAGCCAGAAAATACCTGAAATTACAGAAAAACACAGAAACTCATAGTAAAGTCTAGAAATATAAATTTTGCCTAGAAACTGATGAAAATATACTAAAAACTAACTAAAACATACTAAAAACTACATGAAATTAACCCCAAAAAGCGTATAAAATATCCGCTCATCAATCTCCCAACACCTAAGTGGGATGCAAGTTTCAACTGTTATAACTCAGAAGGCATCCCAAGAAGGAGATGTTGGTGACAATGCTTGGACCCCCATGGAGAAAGTAAATTACATGGGGAATTCTTCTAGGAATCCCAATAATAATCCTTATTTAAACACTTTTAATCAGGGATGGAGGAATCACCCCATCTTTGGGTGGAGAGATCAGCAGAGGCATCAACAAGGCTTCAATAGTAATCAGGGTGGAACTAATCAAAATAGATTCAACAACAGACAATTTTAGCCCTCTCAGCAGCAAATGGAGAAGCCTCAATAGAGCCTCTCTGACCTAGCCGCAATAGTTGCTAACCTCTCCAAGTCCACTCATAGCTTCATGGCAGAGACTTGGTCCTCAATTTGAAACTTGGAGATACAAGTGGGTTAGTTGAGCAAAAGGTTACCTGAGGAGGTCTGTTTGAAAAGTAGGTCCTCTCTGACCTACCCCCCTATATGACCTATTTGAAAAGTGTAATCTCTGATAAGAAGGCCCTGAGGGGGGATGAAACTGTGGTTCTACCCAAGGAATGCAGCACCCTTGTGCAACAGAAGTTACCTCATAAAATACCAGATCTCGGAAGCTTCCTAATTCCCTGCACTATAGGGACCATCACATTTGAGAAGGCACTATGCGACCTCGGATCAAGCATAAATCTGATGCCTCTCTCTGTGATGAAGAAGCTGGGGAACCAAGAAGTGTAGCCCACAAGGATCTCGCTAGAGATGGCAGAGGGTGGAGAACGTCTTTGTAAACGTTGAAGACCTTTACCTCTCTGCAGACTTTGTGATACTTGATACTGGAGAGGACAGGAACAACTCGATCATCCTAGGCAGGCCCTTCTTAGCAACTGGGAAACCCTTGATTGATGTTGAGAAAGGAGATTCGATTTTGAGGCTATGGGCGGACCACATATTGTTTAAGATTTCCAAACTTCACACTGTCTCGGATAAAGGAGGTACTACTGTACAGCACTTAGTGTTTCAACCTTCTCTCTCAGTGGAAAGCCATACAGAGCACCCGGACATCAAACCTAAGTTTGGTGTTGGGCACACAACAACCACCATTAAGGAAGGCGGCACCAAGAAGAAGGTACCCAAAGGTTGGAGGAACAAGAAGATTCCAACTCAGGACTTTTCACATGGAATGAGAGTTATTTTCAAAAGAAGTCCAATCATTCCACATACTGTGAACCGGATCTTGTCTCTGAAACATATTGAACTGATTCATGAGAGTACATGAAGGAAGTTCACAATGAGGGGTGAACATCTGAGCCCCTATCAACCTCCGTAGAGGAGCTGTCCATCAAGCTAATGACGGTAAAGAAGTGCTTGTTAGGAGGCAACCCAACCATATGTATTCTATAGAACTTTTATCTTCTTTTACGTTATTTTAGTCGATTTAAGTTTGAGTTCTTACTATTTTAATTTCTATTAATTTTTATATTTTTCCTAGTTTTTCTAACTTTTTATGATCATGTGTAGTACTTAGAATAGAAACAGGAACACAGCAGAAAAACAGAACACCCTGGAAGATACCCCTGTTGGCACTGAAAGCCAGATCTGGCGTTCAACGCCAGAGGGGGAAAGGGAGCTTGGGAGTTAAACCCCCACAAGGGAGCCAGCCATGCCAACTTTTCCATCCCCCTAGGGCGTTCAATGCCCATTCTTGGCATTGAACGCCCCACACCCTAAAAAAAAAGTAAAGAGTCCCCTTCTAGCATTCAACGCCTAGTCTGGCATTGAACGCCCATAGGGGAGGCAGCAAGGGGTTCGAATGTTTAAGCAATATGGCCAATGGGCCCCACCCAACCACCAACCACTGCATCATCTATTCACTCTTATCCCTTTTCTCTCTCCTGTCACCCACTTTTCCATCCATATTCATCCATCCCATTACCCATTAATTTCCTTGATTCTCGCACCCCACTTTTCCCTCTACCCAATAACCAATCATACATCCCATGACTGAACCCAACCCACCCCACCCACTATAAATACCGCTCACTTCTTCCACCTTCAACACACCTTCACATACTCTTCCCCTCTTCCATATTCTTCATCATACATTTCCCGTTCTTCCTTTTTCCTTTTTTTTCCCCCAAAGACCAAAGCATCTATCCCTCTCCCCTCTATCTTTTTCTTCTATCATCTCCCCTTTTCCTTTTATTTTATTTCTATTTTCTTGAGGACGAGCAAAATTCTTAAGTTTGGTGTTGGAAAGCTCCACTTTTTGCTTTTTATATCCAATCTCCATCGCACTAAAGACCGGAGAATCCTCATGGAAAAAAAAGGAAAAGCCTCTGCTTCCATTTCCAAGCCATGGGAGACCACACGATTCCTCACCAAGGCCCATCAAGACTATTTCTATGATATGGTGAGGAAGAATAGGGTGATTCCCGAGGTCCCTGTTAAATCCATATTTCATGAGTTCTTTTGTGCTTAATTAGAGTGATTTATTCAACTCTTCACCTACTTATTCACATTAATTGCATAGTTTTACTTTTCCTTCCTTATTATGTCATATAATGAAAAACATGTTTTCTAAGCTTTAAAAATTAATTATTTTAATTACCTTTATTTCCATTCGATGCCGTGATTAGTATGTTGAGTAGTTTCAGATTTTCTAAGGCAGAATGACTTAAAGGATGAAAAAGGAAACATACTAGAATGGAAGGAGGAAGCAAAATGGAGCTTTAAAGAAACTGGTATCCACGCGATCGCATGGATGACGCGATCGCGTGCCAAGCACGAATCAGCAGCGATGCGGCCGCATGCCTGACGCGACCGCGCGCCTTAAGCAGAATACACATGATGCGGTCGCATGACTGACGCGACCGCGTGGCAAGGAAAAGCTCCAAATGATGCGACCGCGTGACCCACGCGGACACGTGACAGAGGCCACGCACCAGAAATTACAGAATACGCCCCCCGCGAATTCTGAAGCCCTTTTTGGCCCAGATCCAAGTACAGACAGCATAGACCAGAGGTTATAAAGTGTGGGAATGCTTCCATTCAAGGAGAGCTCGCATATTTTCATCTTTCAATGATTTAGATTTAGTTAAGAGGGAGATCTTCTCTCTCTCTCTCTTTTAGGATTTAGGATTTCTTCTTGTTTTAAGAGTAACTCTGGATCCAGGTTTAATGTTCTTTTAGTATTACTTCTATTTATTTATTCCAACATTTGAATTGATTATTATAATTTATGATTTATTCCATGTTACAGATTTCTAATTGAATTAATGATAATTTGAGGTATTTTAAGTTTATGATTGTTCTCTTGATTTAAGTTGCCATTGCTTCCCATCTAAGGACACTTTTATTATTTCAGCAATTTACTTTTTCCCCTTTTGGTTTTGGTTAAGAATTTAGTAACTCAACAGTTATTAAACTCAACATAATTGATAATCGTTATCTTGCTAATTAAGTTGAACTTAAATAATCCCAACCTTTTCTCAGGAAATAATTAGGATTCAAAGGTCAATTTAATTAGTCCCTTGACTTTCCTTTGCTCCGGTAAAGGTTGACCAAGTGGAATTAAGATACAACTTTCATTATTGTTGAGAAGGGTAACTAAGTTGGACTTCTAATTTTCCTTATCTTGCCAAAAGTTGTTTTACAATTATTATTTATTTTTACTTGCCATTTAATTCACTCGTCATTTAAATTACTTGCTTCTCACCTTTTAAACCCTGATTACAACCTTTATAGCCAATAATAAGAACACACTTCCTCGCAGTTCCTTGAGAAGACGACCCGAGGTTTGAATACTCGGTTAATAATTTTTAAAGGGGTTTGTTACTTGTGACAACCAAAACGTTTGTACGAAGGGATTTTTGTCGGTTTAGAGACTATATCTACAACGCGACTATTTTTATGACATTCTTGACTGGCAAAAATCCTAACGTCAGTACCCTTCAAACTGAAGGATGGTGAATACTCGGATATCCTATATACCAAGTTCTGAGGCGGGATCGGGAAAGTCTGGCCAATCTTGTGACCGAGGTAGTAGTGTTAGTGGTGCAAGAATTCTATGTCAATGCCTGGGTCACCAAGAGGCATTATACAAGTATAAACCCGAAGAAAAGAATTAGCGCAACATGGTCAGAGGGCACATTATAGATTTCAGCCCTGAGAGTGTGCGGGTGGCGCTACAGTTGCCAGAGCCACAAGATGACCCGCACTCTTACATTCGAAGGGTCAACTCTGACCAAAGACTGGATTAAGTTCTTGTTGAGATCTGCATGCCTGGAGCTTAGTGGAGGATGGACGCTCAAGGCAAGCCTTACCAACTGGGTAGGCTTGACCTTAAGCCAATTGATAGAGGATGGTTGGAGTTTATCCAACGCTCAATCATCCCTACGAGTAACCGCTCTAAGGTTATAGTTGAGAGAGCAGTAATGATCCACTGCATCATGCTCGGCAGTGTGGTGGAGGTACATGAGGTGATCCTCAAGAAATTTACAAGGTAGCTGACAAACCCTCCACCCAAGCAAGGCTGGTGTTCTCTCTTCTCATATACCGCCTATGTGTAGCAGCTGGAGTTTGCATAGGGGTAGATACCCTGATTGACAAGGAGAGACCCATCACAAGAAAGGGTATGGAGCACGCTAGGGAGCCTGCACAAGGACCAGAGCAAGAACCCATTCCGCCACCTCCACAGGATATTCTGGAGATGCCTCAAGGGATGTACTATAGTGCACGAAATCGTGATCATTCATTCCTTGGTAACGGCGCTAAAACTTAATACGCTCGTTCATAATCTTAGTTCTTTGTCACAACTTCGCACAACTAACCAGCAAGTGCACTGGGTCGTCCAAGTAATAAACCTTACGTGAGTAAGGGTCGATCCCACAGAGATTGTCGGCTTGAAGCAAGCTATGGTCATCTTGCAAATCTCAGTCAGGTAGATTCATATGGTTATGGATATTTGATAAATAAAATATAATTAAAATATAAAACAGGATAGAGATACTTATGTAATTCATTGGAGAGAATTTCAGATAAGCGTATAGAGATGCTTTGGTTCCTTCTGAATCTCTGCTTTTCTGCTGTCTTCATCCAATCGTTCCTACTCCTTTCCATGACAAGCTGTATGTTGGGTATCATCATTGTCAATGGCTACATCCCGTCCTCTCAGTGAAAATGGTCCAAATGCGCTGTCACCGTACGGCTAATCATCTGTCGATTCTCGATCATGCTGGAATAGGATTCAGTAATCCTTTTGCGTTTGTCACTACGCCCAGCACTCGCGAGTTTGAGGCTCGTCACAGCCATCCCTTCCCAGATCTTACTCGGAATACCACAGACAAGGTTTAGAATTTCTGGATCTCAAAAATGGCCGTAAATAATTCTAGCCTATACCACGAATACTCTGATCATAAATCAGGAGGCTAAGAGATATGCATTCAAGCTTGCTTTCATGTAGAACGGAAGTGTTTGTCAGGAACGCGTTCATAAGTGAAAATGGTGATGAACGTCACATAATCATCACATTCATCATGTTCTTGTGTGCGAATGAATATCTTAGAGAAGAAATAGGCTTGAGTTGAATAGAAAAACAATAGTACTTTGCATTAATTCATGAGGAACAGCAGAGCTCCACACCTTAATCTATGG
>NC_029785.2:90881632-90883434 GCF_000816755.2 Arachis ipaensis
AAGTGTTTGTCAGGCACGCGTTCATAAGTGAGAATGGTGATGAGCGTCACATAATCATCACATTCATCATGTTCTTGGGTGCGAATGGATATCTTAGAGAAGAAATAGGCTTGAATTGAATAGAAAAACAGTAGTACTTTGCATTAATTCATGAGGAACAGCAGAGCTCCACACCTTAATCTATGGTGTGTAGAAACTCTACCGTTGAAAATACATAAGTGAAAATAGGGTAGACATGGCCGAGTGGCCAGCCTCCCATGGAGGTCTAGAGATCTAAAATGATCAAAAGATGCTTAATACAATAGTAAAAGGTCCTATTTATATCAGACTAGTTACTAGGGTTTACAGAAATGAGTAAATAATGCAGAAATCCACTTCCGGGCCCACTTGGTGTGTGCTTGGGCTGAGCATTGAAGCTTTCACGTGTAGAGGTCTTCCTTGGAGTTGAAGGCCAGTTTATAACTTGTTTTTGGCGTTTAACTCTGCTTTGCAACCTGTTTCTGGCGTTTAACTCCAGAATAGGGCAGGAAGCTGGCGTTGAATGCCAGTTTGCGTCGTCTAAACTCGGGCAAAGTATAGACTATTATATATTGCTGGAAAGCCCTGGATGTCTACTTTCCAACGCAATTAAGAGCGCACCTTTGAGACTCCTGTAGCTCCAGAAAATTCACTTTGAGTGCAGGGAGGTCAGAATCCAACAACATATGCAGTCCTTCTTCATCCTCTGAATCTGATTTTTGCTCAAGTCCCTCAATTTCAGCCAGAAAGTACCTGAAATCACACAAAAACACACAAACTCATAGTAAAGTCCAGAAATGAGATTTTTATTTAAAAACTAATAAAAATATATTAAAAACTAATCAAATCATACTAAAAACTATGTAAAAATAATGCCAAAAAGCATATAAATTATCCGCTCATCACAACACCAAACTTAAATTGTTGCTTGTCCCCAAGCAATTGAATATCAAATAGGATAAAAAGAAGAGAATATACTATAAATTTCAAAATATCAATGAAACTTAGCTCCAATTAGATGAGCGGGACTAGTAGCTTTTTGCCTCTGAATAGTTTTGGCATCTCACTTTATCCATTGAAGTTCAGAATGATTGGCATCTATAGGAACTCAGAATTCAGATAGTGTTATTGATTCTCCTAGTTCAGTATATGTTGATTCTTGAACACAGCTACTTTATGAGTCTTGGCCGTGGCCCTAAGCATTTTGTTTTCCAGTATTACCTCCGGATACATAAATGCCACAGACACATAATTGGGTGAACCTTTTTAGATTGTGCCTCAGCTTTGCTAGAGTCCCCAATTAGAGGTGTCCAGGGTTCTTAAGCACACTCTTCTTTTTGCTTTGGACCTCGACTTTAACTGCTCAGTCTCAAGTTTTCACTTGACACCTTCACGCCACAAGCACATGGTTAGGGACAACTTGGTTTAGCCGCTGAGGCCAAGATGTTATTCTTTTAGGCCCTCCTATCCACTGATGCTCAAAGCCTTGGATCTTTTTTACCCTTGCCTTTTGGTTTAAAGGGCTATTGGCTTTTTGCTCTTCTCTTTTGGTTTAAAGAGCTCTTGGCTTTTTCTGCTTGCTTTTGCTTTTTCTTTCTTTTATATATATATATATATATATATATATATATATATATATAAAAGAAAGAAAAAGCAAAAGCAAGCAGAAAAAGCCAAGAGCTCTTTAAACCAAAAGAGAAGAGCAAAAAGCCAATAGCCCTTTAAACCAAAAGGCAAGGGTAAAAAAGATCCAAGGCTTTGAGCATCAGTGGATAGGAGGGCCT
>NC_029785.2:90886164-90889066 GCF_000816755.2 Arachis ipaensis
TAACATTTCTCCTTTTCATCATTCTTTCAAGAGCCAACATATTTAACATTCATAAACAACAATATCAAAAGACATATGCACTGTTCAAGCATTCATTCAGAAAACAAAAAGTATTGTCACCACATCAAATTAGTTAAACTAATTTCAAGGATGAATTCAAAATTCAAGTACTTTTTGTTCTTTTGTGATTAAAAACATTTTTCATTTAAGAAAGGTGATGGATTCATAGGACATTCATAGCTTTAAGACATAGACACTTAAACACTAATGATCATAGAGTGAAGATACAAACATAAATAAAACATAAAGCATAGTAAACAAAAAATAGAAAAATAAGAACAAGGAGATTAAGGAACGGGTCCACCTTAGTGAGGGTGGCGTCTTCCTCTTCTTGAAGAACCAATGGTGCTCTTAAGCTCCTCTATGTCTCTTCCTTGCCTTTGTTGCTCCTCCCTCATAGCTCTTTGATCTTCTCTAATCTCATGGAGAATGATGGAGTGCTCTTGGTGCTCCATCCTTAGTTGTCCCATGTTGGAGCTTAATCCTCCTAGGGAGGTGTTGATTTGCTCCCAATAGTTTTGTGGAGGAAAGTGCATCCCCTGAGGTATCTCAGGGATTTCATGGTGAGGAATTTCCTCATGCTCTTGTTGAGGTCCATGGTCTCTTGTTTGCTCCATCCTTTTCTTAGTGATGGGCTTGTCCTCATCAATGAGGATGTCTCCCTCTATGTTAATCCCAGCCGAATTACATAGGTGGCAAATGAGGTGAGGTAAGGCTAACCTTGCCAAAGTGGAGGACTTGTCAGCCACCTTGTAGAGTTCTTGAGGTATAATTTCATGAACTTCCACTTCCTCCCCATTCATGATACTATGGATCATGATGGCCCAGTCTATAGTAACTTCAGACCGGTTGCTAGTAGGAATAATTGAGCGATGAATAAACTCCAACCATCCTCTAGCTACAGGCTTAAGGTCCGGTCTTCTCAATTGAACCGGCTTGCCTCTTGAGTCAACTTTCCATTGAGCTCCTTCTACACATATGTCCATGAGGACTTAGTCCAACCTTTGATCAAAGTTGACCCTTCTAGTATAGGGGCGTGCGTTTTCTTGCATCATTGGCAAGTTGAATGCCAACCTTACATTTTCCGGACTGAAATCTAAGTATTTCCCCCGAACCATGGTAAGCCAATTCTTTGGATTCGGGTTCATACTTTGATCATGGTTCCTAGTGATCCATGCATTTGTATAGAGCTCTTGAACCATTAAGATCCCGACTTGTTGAATAGGATTAGAGAGAACTTCCCATCCTCTTCTTCTAATCTCTTGTCGGATCTCCAGATATTCGCTCTTTTTGAGCTTAAAAGGGACCTCAGGGATCACCTTTTTCTTGGCCACAACTTCATAGAAGTGGCATTGATGGACCTTTGAGATGAATCTCTCCATCTCCCATGACTCAGAGGTGGAAGCAATTACCTTCCCTTTCCTCTTTCTTGAGGTTTCTCTGGCCTTAGGTGCCATTAATGGTTATGGAAAAACAAAAAGTAATACTTTTACCACACCAAAATTAAAAGGTTTGCTCGTCCTCGAGCAAAAGAAGAAAGAAAGAAGGAGAAGAAGAAGAAAAATGGAGGAGAGGGAGAGAGGTGTGTATTCGGCCAAGGGGAAGAAGAGATGGTTGTGTTGTGTGAAAATAAAGAAGGAATGAGGGGTTTATATACGAGTAGGGGGAGGTTTAGGGTTCGGCCATTAGGGTTGGGTTTGGGAGGGAAAAGAATTTGAATTTTGGAGGTAGGTGGTGTTTATGGGGAAGAGTGGAGGGATGTGAGTGGTTAAAAGGTGATGGGGAAGAGTGATTGAGGTGAATGGTGAAGGGTATTTGGGGAAGAGGGTTATGAAAAGGTGTGAAGAGGGGAGAAGAAGGGTATGTGGGGATCCTGTGGGGTCCACAGATCCAATGGGGTCAAGGACTTAGCATCCCTGCTCTAATTAGGCGTGCAAAACGCCCTTAGAATGCATGTCTGGCGTTAAACGCCAGCTTACTGCTTGTGTCTGGCGTTTAACGCCAATTCCATGCTCTGTTCTGGCGTTAAACGCCAGTCTGGTGCTTGTTTCTGGCATTTAACACCATCTTGATGCTTCTTTCTGGCGTTAAACGCCAGTTTGATGCTTCTTACTGGAGTTTAAACGCCAGTAAGCTCTTCCTCCAGGGTGAGCTATTTTTAATGCTGTTTTTCATTTTGATTTTGATTTTTCAGTAGTTTTTGTGACTTCACATGATCATCAACCTAAAGAAAACATAAAATAGCAATGGAAAATAAATAGATATAATTAAATAACATTGGGTTGCCTCCCAACAAGCACTTCTTTAAAGTTAATAGCTTGACAGTGAGCTCTCATGGAGCCTCACAGATGTTCAGAGCATTTTTGGGACTTCCCAACACCAAACTTAGAGTTTGACTATGGGGTCTTTGGTTGACTCTGCAGTGAGAGAAGGTTTTCATGCTTCCTCTCCATGGTTACAGAAGGGGATTCTTGAGTTTCAAACATAAGGTTGTCCTCATTCAGTTGAAGGACTAACTCTCCTCTGTCCACATCAATAACAGCTTTTGCTGTGGCTAGGAAGGGTCTTCCAAGGATGATGAATTCATCCTCATCCTTCCCAGTGTCTAGGATTATGAAATCAGTAGGGATGTAAAGGCCTTCAACCTTTACTAACAAGTCCTCTACTAATCCATAAGCCTGTTTCATTGATTTGTCTGCCATCTCTAGTGAGATTCTTGTAGCTTGTACCTCAAAGATTCCCAGTTTCTCCATTACAGAGAGTGGTATAAGGTTAATGCTTGACCCTAGGTCACACAGAGCCTTCTCAAAGATCATGGTGCCTATAGTATAGGGTATTAAGA
>NC_029785.2:90889487-90967193 GCF_000816755.2 Arachis ipaensis
TTGAGGCTTTTGTTGATCCTTCCATGAGAAATTTGGATGATTTCTCCATGAGGGATTATAGGTGTTTCCATAGGGTTCACCCATGTAATTCACCTCTGCTATTGCAGGGTTCTCAGGATCATAAGCTTCTTCTTCAGAAGATGCTTCTTTAGTACTGTTGGATGCAGCTTGCAATCCATTCAGACTTTGAGAAATCATATTGACTTGCTGAGTCAATATTTTGTTCTGAGCCAATATGGCATTCAGAGTATCAATTTCAAGAACTTCCTTCCTCTGAGGCGTCCCATTACTCACAGGATTCCTTTCAAAAGTGTACATGAACTAGTTATTTGCAACCATGTCAATGAGTTCCTGAGCTTCTGCAGGCGTTTTCTTTAGGTGAATGGATCCACCTGCAGAATGGTTCAATGACATCTTTGATAATTCAGACAAACCATCATATAATATATCCAGGATGATCCATTCTGAAAGCATGTCAGAAGGACACTTTTTGGTCAGTTGCTTGTATCTCTCCCAAGCTTCATTGAGGGATTCACCTTCTTTTTGTTTGAAGGTTTGAACATCCACTCTAAGCTTGCTAAGCTTTTGAGGAGGAAAGAACTTGGCTAAGAAAGTCGTGACCAGCTTATCCCAAGAGTTCAGGCTATCTTTAGGTTGAGAGTCCAACCATATTCTAGCTCTGTCTCTTACAGCAAATGGGAAAAGCATAAGCCTATAGACCTCGGGATCAACCCCATTGGTTTTAATAGTATCACACATCTGCAAGAATTCAGTTAAGAACTGAAAAGGATCTTCTGATGGAAGTCCATAAAACTTGCAATTCTGTTGCATCAGATAAACTAATTGAGGCTTTAGCTCAATATTGTTTGCTCCAATAGCAGGGTGAGATGCTTCTTCCATGTAAGTTGGAATTTGGTGCAATAAAGTCACCAATCATCTTTCTTGCATCTCCACCATTATTATTATTTTCGGCCATGTCTCCTTTTTCGAAAAATTCTATCAGATTTTCTCCAAAGAGTTGTGCTTTAGCTTCCCTTAGCTTCCTCTTCAGAGTCCTTTCAGGTTTAGGATCAACGTCAACAAGAATGTTCTTATCCTTGTTCCTGCTCATATGAAAAAGAAAAGAACAGAAAAGAAGAGGAATCCTCTATGTCACAGTATAGAGATTCCTTTATGTGAGTAGAAGAAGAGAAGGATAGAAGAAGGAGAAGAGAGAAATTCGAATTTAAATTAAAAAAAAAGGAAAAATATTTTTGTTTTTATTTCAATTATTAGTTAGAATTCGAAAATTAAATGAAATAAAGATAAAAATTAAAGTTAAAATTCGAAAATTTTAAGAAGAAAAATGAAATGAAATTAAATTAAACTTTAAAACAATTAGTTAATTAAAAAGGAATTTTGAAAAAGGGGTTAGTAATTTTTGAAAATTGGAGAGAGAGAAGTAGTTAGGTGGTTTTGAAAAAGATATGATTGAAATAGAAAACTTTTAAAATCAAATTAAAAGTCAAGTAGTTAATTGAAAAAGATTTGAAAATCAAATTTGAAAAGATAAGAAGTTAGAAAAGATTTTGAGATTAAGTTTTGGAAAAGATATGATTGAAATTGAAATAGATATGATTGAAATTTAATTTGAAAAAGATTTAAAAAAGGAAATTAAAAAGATTTGATTTTTGAAAATTAAAGATGATTACTTGACTAACAAGAAACTAAAAGATAGGATTTTAAAAGATAGGATTCTTAATAGGCCAGTAACAAACTTAAAATTTTTGAATTAATGAGATTAATTGCTAGCATTAATTTCGAAAATATGAAGTAAGAATAAGAAAAAAATTTTGAAAATCAACTTGAAATTTTAAAAAATATGAAAAAAAAATGAAAAAGATTTTATTTTTGAAAAAGATTTGAAAAAGATAGAATTTTTTTAATTGAAAATTTGATTTGACTCATAAGAAACAACTAGATTTTAAAAATTTGTGAAAAAGTCAACTCAAATATTCGAATTTTATGAGAAGAAAAAGGGAAAGATATTTTTTTGATTTTTGAATTTTTAATGATGAAAGAGAAAAATAATGAAAAGACTCAAAACATGAGAATTCAAGATCAAAACAATGAATGCATGCAAGAACACTATGAATGTCAAGATGAACACCAAGAACACTTTGAAGATCATGATGAACATCAAGAACTTATTTTGAAAAATTTTCAAGAAAAGAAAAACATGCAAGACACCAAACATAGAAATTTTCAAACTTTAGACACTAACAAATTGAAAATACAAATGAAAAACAAGAAAAGACACAAAACAAGAAAATATGAAGATTAAACAAGAAGACTTGTCAAGAACAACTTGAAGATCATGAAGAACACATGCATGAGTTTTCAAAAAATGCACAAATTTTAAAAATATGCAATTGATACCAAACTTAAAATTTGACTCAAGACTCAAACAAGAAACACAAAATTATTTTTGGTTTTTATGATTTTATTAATTTTTTTTTCGAAAATAATTTTGGGAAAAATGAAAAAGAAGAAAAAACTTTTTTTTTGTATTTTTCGAAAATAAGAAATAAAAAGCTTAAAATTAAAATAAAATTACCTAATCTGAGCAACAACATGAACCGTCAGTTGTCCTAACTCGAACAATCCCCGGCAACGGCGCCAAAAACTTGGTGCACGAAATCGTGATCATTCATACCTAGGTAATGGCGCCAAAAACTCAATACGCACGTTCATAATCTTAGTTCTTTGTCACAACTTCTCACAACTAACCAGCAAGTGCACTGGGTCGTCCAAGTAATAAACCTTACGTGAGTAAGGGTCGATCCCACGGAGATTGTCGGCTTAAAGCAAGCTATGGTGATCTTGCAAATCTCAGTCAGGCAGATTCATATGGTTATGGATATTTGATAATTAAAATATAATTAAAATATAAAACAGGATAGAGATACTTATGTAATTCATTGGTGAGAATTTCAGATAAACGTATAGAAATGCTTTTGTTCCTTCTGAATCTCTACTTTCCTACTGTCTTCATCCAATCATTCCTACTCCTTTCCATGGCAAGCTGTATGTTGGGCATCACCGTTGTCAATGGCTACATCCCGTCCTCTCAGTGAAAATGGTCTAAATGTGCTGTCACTGCACGGCTAATCATCTGTCAGTTCTCGATCATGCTGGAATAGGATTCAGTAATCCTTTTGCATCTGTCACTACGCCCAGCACTCGTGAGTTTGAAGCTCGTCACAGCCATCCCTTCCCAGATCCTACTCGGAATACCACAGACAAGGTTTAGACTTTCTGGATCTCAATAATGGCTGCAAATAATTCTAGCCTATACCACTAAGACTCTGATCGTAAATCAAGAGGCTAAGAGATATGCATTCAAGCTTGCTTTCATGTAGAACAGAAGTGTTTGTCAGGCACGCGTTCATAAGTGAGAATGGTGATGAGCGTCATATAATCATCACATTCATCATATTCTTGTGTGTGAATGAATATCTTAGAGAAGAAATAGGCTTGAGTTGAATAGAAAAACAATAGTACTTTGCATTAATTCATGAGGAACAGCAGAGCTCCACACCTTAATCTATAGTGTGTAGAAATTCTACCGTTGAAAATACATAAGTGAAAATAAGGTAGACATGGTCGAGTGGCCAGCCTCCCATGGAGGTCTAGAGATCTAAACTGATCAAAAGATGCCTAATACAATAGTAAAAGGTCCTATTTATATCAGACTAGTTACTAGGGTTTACAGAAATGAGTAAATGATGCAGAAATCTACTTCCGGGCCCACTTGGTGTGTGCTTGGGCTGAGCATTGAAGCTTTCACGTGTAGAGGTCTTCCTTGGAGTTGAACGCCAGAGGAGGTAGGGGCGTGACATTGAGGAGCTTAAATGCTCCAGAGGATTCCCCGAAGGGAGTAATGGCTGCCATCACTGAGGTGGTCTAATTTCATTCTCCCTAATTTATTTTATCTCTATTTTCTTTGTATTCTATTATCTATTTTCTATTCTAGTTGCATGATCACACTTAGAGTTTCTTTGTTTTCTAGTAGTATTTCTTTTGTTTATTTTATTTAAAGATGACTTATGTACTCCGCATCAAGCTTAAGAAAAATTTATTGAAAAAGAAATAGTAAGATGCACAAGGTCTTGAGTCATATTATGAGTTATTCTAATTACTTAGATGTGGTGGCCTTATCTTTATTTTCCGAATGTATGATTCAACTGTGCATACTTCATGTTGGGGTTGGGCATATTAGGTCTTGAGGAATAACAATTTAGAGAAACATTATTGATTCTCTGAAATACTAAAAAGATTGATTCTTGAAGCAAAAGAACCACCAAAAAAAAAAGAAAATCAAAAAAGAAAGAGGAAAAATCAAATGAAAAAGGTCCAAGGCTTTGAGAATCAATGGTTAGGAGGGTCAAAATTGATCTAAAAAGCTCAAAAGAGTCGTTGTCCCAAACTATATACTTGTGCTATGAAAGTGTCAAGTAAACCTTGAGACTAAGCATTTAAAGTCATGACCCAATGCTGTTGAAGAGTACGCCTAAGGCTCTAAGCACCACTGTCTGGGAATAAATGCAAAGTAAAAGTTGAATCTAAAGTGTTCCCCCAGTTAAGTGCTTGTGGTGTTTATGTATCAAGCTAAACTTGAAAACAAAACACTTAGAGTCACGGCTGGGCTCAAAGGTGTGTTCTAGAATCAATAAGAACATAAAGAAGAGAATCAATAATATCATCTGAGTTTTAGTTCAGAAGGAAGCTAATATTTCTGAGCTTCAAAGGATAGTGAGGTGCCAAAACTATTCAGAAATAGAGTGTTAATAGCTCCATTTAGTAATTGGACCTGCGCTTCATTGACAACTCGAATCTTGTGTGCTTTCTCTTCCTTGGTCTTATATTGTTTTGGTTGCTTGAGGACAAGCAACAGTTTAAGTTTGGTGTTGTGATGCGTGCGCATCTTATACCCTTTTTTCTAGCATTTTCTAGTTGTTTTTAGTTAGATTTTATTAAGTTTTATTATATTTTAGGGCAAAAATCCTCTTTGGATGATACTTTGTGATTTTGTGGTGTTTTTATGATTTCAGGTAAATTTCGGGTGAATTTGGCAGAGTCTTATGCAAAGAAGAAGAAAGGATAGTAGATGCTGTCAACCCTGACCTTCTTGAATTCCAATGAGCATAACATGAGTTACAGAGGTTCAACGGCATTAGAAACCTACCTTCCAGATCTTTCCAACGATATATAATAGTCTATACTTTTCTTCTGGAATCACTGCCAACACTGCTGCTAAACGTCGAGCCTGGCGTTTAGCGCCCAAGAGGGACATAACCAGCACCCCCTCTCGGCGTTGAACACACATTTTGGCATTGAACACCCACCAGAATGCCAGAACTACCCCTCTTCGGCACTGAACACCCATTTTGGCACTGAACGCCAGTAGTACGGGTCCGACCTCACTCATGGAGAATCTTTAATTGGATTTAGCTCTTAATTGTTATCTTATCTGTTTTTTGTAATTTTTAATTACAAACAATATCTTTTAGGTCTAGAATTCAACTTTCAAATCAAAAGATTTGATTTGATCTATATTTGATTTTGTTTTGGTTTAGTTTGAATTTGAATTCTAGGATTAGTCTTATAGGTTTTTACTATAAAAAGGGACCTCCTTCCTCCCCAAGGACATAGTCGATCTCTCCTCTGTGAGGGGGACTCCTCACTTCTGCATTTTTCTGTAAGTCATGAGCAATTAAACCTCCTGGTTAAGGTTAGGAGCTCTATTTATTTATATGAATTAAGATTATTATTCTTCTATTTTATTTAATGTTTGATTCAATTCTAAGGTGTTGCTTTCGTTCTTATATGAATCATGGTGGAACGAAAGTGTGACCCTTATTCTACATGAGCTCTTGTGATTCTCAAGAGAGCTATTTTGCTTGAGCCACGGCTTGAAAACATTCCTCCTAAACTGCGAATTACCTGGACTAATTTGGATATGTGACACAGAATCCGGTTAGCCTTGGGCAATTGGGGTTTTTGTGGCACTAAACTAGTTTTCTGAACATCACCCTCTAATCCGAAATAAGTAACCTTGTCTGTGGCATTTTAATAGGATTAGAGGTGATTAAATCACTAAGAGATTAGGTTTTAATCACTTATAGTTTGCCATAGAATGAATCACTCATTGCTAAAATTGTTGGTAAGAAGTCTTAATCCAGAAAGATAAACATCTCCAAGACCTTAACTATTTTCTCATCATTGTTTTACACCAATTCTGTTTAATTGCTTTCTTTACTTGCTAATTTACTGTTTATGTATTTACAACAACAACAACAACCACCTTTTACTATTTGCCTGACTAAGTCCAACTGGATAAGCCTTGCTTGCTGAATCCAATAATCCTCGTGAGATCGACCCTCACTCACCTGAGGTATTACATGGACGACCCGATGCACTTGCCGGTGAAGTTGTATGAGTTCAAATTTTGCGCACCACATATTGGGAGCTTCTGAAGGCGAAGAACTTTTGTGTTTGTGGGACTCTATTTTGGTTTGATGTATATATAGATACTCTTATATCTCCATTGTATATGTATATTATGCTTTATCCCTCTTAAAGGTTGATTTGGAGAAACAGGTTCTTTAAAGTGTATTTTGGGCCTTTTGGGGCTTCTCATGTATATATGTATATATGTATGTATGCTCTGGCAGGTTTTAACTTTGCGAGCTGGATTAGAAGCTTTGTTAACTGTATCTTTGGAATTTTTTTCCTATGTATATATGTATATGTCACTTTGCTCTTATCCTATCTGGTTTATGTTTATCACCTACGTGAGTGATGCGCTTTTCTGTTTAACGCTTTTGAGTAACTTTTCCTCAAAAGGCTCCTAGATAAAACCCTTTTTCACCTATATTATATATATGATTTTATTTTTAGAAGTCATAATGTCTCGCCACCTCAGTGTTTTGACTTAAGCATAAGACTCTGTGTGGTAGGGTGTTACATTATGGTATCAGAGCAGTTCATTCATGTAAAGCCTGAGGAATGGACTGACTGTGCTTCTATGCATACTCTGTGTGTCTGTCTATGTGCTAATAGGATATCTAACTGATATATGTGGTATGAATGTTCATGAGCATGCATTTGGGACTTTGAAGCACTAGACTTGCGATATTGAGACTGATCACCTTGATATCACTTAATTGGTGTGAACAAGAACCTGATGGCACCTCTTGGACGCGGTCGTGGTCAAGGGAGAGGTCATAACAGTAATGAGGAACCTAAAATGGCTATGAACAACCCTGTGAACTTTATGAATGCTATGGAAAATATGGCTGCTGCTATGCAGGCCACTGTAGAAGTGTTGGGTCAGCAAGCGAATAATGGAAATGATGGGAATGGAAATTAGGGCTCGATGACACTGGCAAATTTCTTGAAAATTAATTTACCGATATTCAGAGGAACCACGAACCCAACAGAAGCAGATAATTGATTTCAGGCGATAGAGCGAGCTCAACAAGCACAGCAGGTGCCTGATGAGATATTTTGGAGGAAAAATAAATTTCTCCCAAAACACACAAATCTAACCGGCAAGTGCACCGAGTCGCATCAAGTAATAAAAACTCACGAGAGTGAGGTCGATCCCACAGGGATTGAAGGATTGAGCAATTTTAGTTTAGTGGTTAATTTAGTCAAGCGAATCAAGATTTGGTTGAGTGTTTTGTGATTTGCAGAAATTAAATTGCATGGAAGTAAAGAGAACAGGGAATTAAAGTGCTGAATCTTAAAGAACAAGAAATTAAATAGCAGAAACTTAGAGTGCAAGAAATGTAAATTGCGGAATCTTAAAGTGCAAGAAATGTAAATGGCTCGAAATGTAAAAGGGAATTGGGGAATGGATTTGCAGAATTTAAACAAGGAAAAGTTGAATTGCATTAAACAGAAGAGTAAAAGGGAATTGGGATTGAAACGGATCTTGAAGCAGTGAAGTAAATGAACATTAAAAGCAAGAAACAGAATGTAAATTGGGAATTCAGATCTCAGGACCCAGAGACTAGAAAACCAAGTCTAGATCTCAATGCCTTCCTAGATCCAACAAGAATAATTGCAAAGGAAATTGTAAATTGCAAGGAAAGTAAATGAGAATCAAGTAACAGAAACGGAAATTCAATTGCAGTAAATAAACAGAGAGATCCAAGGTTGAGATTGAAACAGAATTTCTTCAATTCTCCAACCCAAAATCCAAGACAATTGTAATTGAAATTGAAAGCAATAAAACTGAGAGGAAGAGAAGTGAATTCTCCTTCCTCAAGACAAGAAATTAAAAATCACTCAATATCAAAAGCTCTCCGAAAACTATTATGAAAATTCCAAAAGAAAGCTCCCCGAAGAACTTGAATTCTATCCTATTTATACACTTTCTTCCAATGATCTGCAAGCCTTGAGTTGGGCCCTTGCTCTTGGTGGAATTGGGTTGAAAGAGGCCTTGGTTGATTGCTCTTGAAGTTTGGAGAAGAACCAAAGTGAACCAATTGAACCGGGTTTGAGTTTTGCAAAAGTTGGACCAAAAGTTTGAGCAAAAGTTAGGGTCTAACTTTTGCTCCAACTTTTCATATCAGCTAGCACCACTTGGCTGATATGAACGTTGGTGCCAACGTTAGGGGTCTAACTTTGACCCTAACGTTGGCCTTGCCTTGTGTACTTGTGGCGCCAACGTTAGCCACCAAGTTAGGGGGCTAACGTTGGCGCAAACTTTTGGTGCCCAGGTGAGAAATTTCAAGTTCCAACGTTAGCCTCCAAGTTAGGGGTCTAACGTTGGGGCTAACTTTTCAACCAAAAGTTTGTGCAAAAGTTTGATGCTAACTTTAGGTCCAGCTTTTTGCTTCCTGGTTCAAATTCACTTATTCCATTGTCCTCTCTTCACTCCTAGCCATTCCTTCTTGCTTCAACCTTTCTCCAAGCTTTCTTCACCTATAATTAATCAACCAAACTCATCAAAGCTATGCTCATAATCATGAGATATTCATTCTATCATAATATGCAACAATTTTAGCATAAAACCTCATGAAATGGCATGAATTTATACATGGTTGATTCAATCAAGGGAAACATGAAAATCTACTCAATTAGCTTGCTTATGGTTCAAGAAAGTGCATAATTCTAATGAAAACAAAAGAAAAAGACTAGTTAAAATAGGCTAGGATGACTTGTCATCAGTGCCTGAAGATCAGTGCATCGAGTTTGCAACTTATCAATTAATGGGCGATGCACAATATTGGTGGCAGGGAACGCGATGCCTTCTGCAGTAGGTTGACAATGCTATACCCTGGAATTCTTTTCAAGCTGAATTTTACAAGAAATACTTTTCGAGTTCAGTCAGTACGGCGAAGGAACTTGAATTGCTATAACTGAGACAGGGTGCAATGTCAGTGGCTGAGTATACAAATAAATTTGAGGAACTGTTCTAGTTTTCCCGAATTGTCTGGGTGCTTCGAGAGACTTCGAGGAATGGAAATGAATTAAATATAAAGGAGGACTACGGAGCAACATTCTAAATACTGTGGGCCCTATGGAGAGCAGAAATTTTCTGAATTAGTTTACAAAAGCAGAATGGCTGAGGATTGTGCGAGGAATGCTATGTTGGACAAAGGAGATCACAGGGGATCCTTCCAGAGAAATCAAGGAAGAAACTTTGCACATAGGGGCCAGAACATTAAGCGAGGAGGCTATATTCCACCAATACCTCTGGGACAGAATGCTCACAGGAGAGGCAACAATAACAGTAATAATCATCAGGGAAGAAGGTTTGGAAAGTAGCCACAGAATGAAATGACTTGTGTGAGATGAGGGAGTTACCATCCAAGGACTCCATGCAGAGCGGTTATCTAAGAACTGCGTTCTGCTCGACTGTTCTAAAAGTTTGATACATTTTATGTCAGAAGGGTCAGAAGGACCGGTTGTGGCATAGGGGTACTATTTGAACTCTCTGGTAGTAAATTGTAGTGGATGTGAATGTCAGGGTGTTATGTTGTTGGCTGCAAATGTGACGGGCAAGGAACAAAGGTTAGGTAAGATCCCGATCATGAATAAATTTCTAGAATTGTTTCCAAAAGAAATTCTTGAATTTTCTCCTGCTCGAGAAATCGAGTTTATGATTGAATCAGTGCCTGGAGCAGGACCAATATCGATTGCGCCTATAGAATCTTTTGGAATTAACTAAACTTAAATCTCAGCTTGAGGAATTAATGAGTAAGAAATTTATTCGCCCAAGATTTTCACCGTGGGGAGTTGGTGAAAAAGAAGGATGAAAGTATGTGTCTATGCGTGGACTACAGGCAACTGAACAAGGTCAAAGTAATGAATAAATATCCACTGCTGAGAATTGACGATCTAATAGATCAGTTACAAGGAGGTGGTGTTTTCTATAAGATTGACTTGTGATCCGGTTATCACCAGATAAGGGTATAAGACAAAGACATCCCTAAGACTACTTTCAAGATCCGTTACGGTCGCTATGAGTATACCGTAATGTCCTTTGGGTTAACAAATGCTCCTGTAGTGTTTATGGACTTCATAAATAAAATTTTCAATCCGTTTGGATAAGTTCGTTGTCGTCTTCATTGATGACATACTCATTTATTCTAAGACTGATGAAGAGCATGCTGAACACTTGAGAACTGTGTTATAGATACTGAAGAAAAGGAAACTCTATGCAAAATTGTCCAAGTGTGAGTTCTAAAAAGGCGAAGTAAAGTTTTTAGGCCATGTAGTAAGCAATCAAAGGATAGTTGTAGCGTATGCTTCACGACAGTTAAGACCTCATAAAGTTAATCATTTGATGAACGACCTGGAACTTGCTGCAGTTGTGTTGCCGCTGAAAGTGTGGAGGCATTACCCTTATGGGGTTAAATTTCATGTTTCCTCTGATCATAAGAGTTTGAAATATCTCTTTGATCAGGGAGAGCTTAATATGCGGTAGAGGAGGTGGATGGAGTTACTAAAGGACTACGACTTTGAGCTAAGTTACCATCCGGAAAAAGCAAACGTGGTGGCAAAAACCTTGGGTCAAAAATCACTATATGTTGCATGGATGATGCTTAAAGAGGTGCAACTTTTGAAGGAACTTGAAATTCTGAGCCTAGGAGTTAAAGAAGTAGCTGGGGGTGTATGCTTGAATCAATTACGAATCTCGAGTACCTTTAAAGATGAAATTGAGAAAGCTCAACAAAATGATCAAGAATTGCAGAAGGTATTACCGGCAAATGAAACAGGGAAACGATGGAGAGTCTCGTGGGACAAAGACGGAATCTGAAGGTACAAGGGGAAAATGTGTGTGTCGAATGTTGGGAATTTGCGGCAAGACATCCTGAAGTAAGCTTTTTAAAGTAAGTTCTCAATTCATCGGGGAAACACAAAAATGTACCATGATCTAAAGTCGATGTTTTGGTGGCCTGGTATGAAAAGTGACGTAGCGACACATTTTTCAAAATGTCTAACTTGTTAGAAAGTAAAGATTGAACACCAGAGACCATCGGGAGCCCTTCAACCTTTAGAAGTTCAGCAATGGAAGTGGGAAAGCATATCAACGGATTTCGTATCTGGTTTGCCGAGGACAAGAACTGGATTTGACATAGTATGGGTAATTTTGGATCGACTGACAAAGTTTGTTCACTTCTTGCCTGTTCAAATGAACTATACCTTAGAGGAGCTAGCACGTTTATACATAAAGGAGATTGTAAGACTGTATGGTATTCTGATGACTTACATCATCTACCTCTTCCTCTAATCTAAAAGGATCATAGAATTGGTAGAATCTCATTCAAGTGATGCAATTATATGAACTATATGATGAATTTATGGGATATTACTTTGAAATGTGTCTTGCTTGAATTTCAGGTGAAAAGAGCAACAAAAAATGAAGAAAGCAACGAAAAAGAGAAAAAAAATAGAGAGCCTTGGATACAGGGGAGCGCCTTTGGCGCATCGTTCTTGCAAAGAGCACTTCAAAGCCCAGGGTAGCGTGCTACACTCGTTTGAAGAGCGCTATGCTCGTTTGAAGAGCGCAACGCTCTCCTGCAAAGCACTATACATGACCAAGATAGCACCCTTGGCGTAACGCTCTCTTTCAAGAGCTCTTTGTGTATTCAGAAGGAGCACCTTGGGCACTACGCTCTTCAGCAAAGGGCGCCTGCGATAGTTTGCAAAGTTGCGATTGAAAATTCGGCTGGTGATGCGTACGTGTGGGTGACGCGCACGCGTGGGTGACGTGTGATGAGTCCATATTTGATGGTATATTTTGACTCAATTTGGATGGATTCTAGCACATGAACTCACACTTAAGCACCCAAATAGCATACTTTTGTGTTTGATCCCTAATTTGATCCTAAATGTACAAACAGGCAATTTTGTGCTTTAATAGAGCAATTTAATTCCACTTTTATGTCATTCGATGCCGCGATATGGTTTGTGAGTGATTTTAGGCCTTGGAGGCAAGAATGGATAGCCAAAAGTGGAAGAAAGCATGCACAAGGGAGAAAACATGAAGAAAACAAGGAAAAGCACACAGCGAAGTGTGCGTGCGCATAGCCCTACGTGCGCGCGCACAAGCGAGAATTTTCATGTTTGCGTACGCACAGGTCAATTTTTAGCCGCGTGTGCGAACGCACTCGTCTGTGCGTCCGCACAGGTCCCTGCACGTGATTTCATTAATGAGGCATTTGCTGTGCGAATTTGGAGGCCTCTTGGCCCATTTTGGAAGGCTGAATTGCTGTTTGGAAGTGCTATATGAAGGAGAATTGACCACTTATCAAAGGGGGAGGCATTGGAGCAATTTATACATATTTTTCATAGTAATTAGTTATAGGAGTAGTATAGAGTAGATTGCTCTCTTAGGGTTTTCAATTTCCATTTCCTTGTAGCATTTTATAGCAAGCTTTGATCTTTGATTTTACTTCTTCAATTGTAAGTACTCTCAATTTCCTCTTTAATTAAAGCACTTTTACTTTCATTTCCTTTTGGTTCAAGTTACTTTGTTCATATTGTAATTTTGTGTTTCTTGAAGTTTTGATTGATGAATTTTACATTTTATGCCTCCTTTATGTTTGATTGCTTGTTTATGTTTGGTTTTGTTGATAGTTGGTTATAGTTTTACATTTTACTTTGCAATCTTCCATGTTTTACGTTTATGCAGACAAGGTGTTCGTGAAAATGCCAACTCTAGATTTTGAGTAGATTTTCCCACCTTGGCTTGTGATTTGAGTTCCTTGGATACTAGAGTCATAATGTCCAACATTTAGTGGTAATTCTTGGGTAGTTAGTTGGCTCTTGTTTCCATTGACGCTAGCCTTTTATCAACTAGTTTGGTAAGTTAGTTAGGACTTATGGATTAAGGTCAATTATGCTTGCTTGACTTACTCCTCGATGGTTGGGGTTGACTAGGTGAGATTGACTCATGATAATTACCATAGTTGTGGTTATGGCCATGATAGGATTCCTTGGATCCTCATTCCCAAGTCAAGCTTCTTTTATTGCATTTTCACTAGTTTTTATCTCATTTTCCTTGTTGCTTGCATTACCTTCCAATTTTGATTATTGCTTAGTTCTCTTAATCTTTCATATCTTGCTTGAAAACCCCCTTTATTTCTCTTCACAACCAAAAGAAGTAACATTTCATTTGCATTCTTAGGGAAGACGACCCGATGTTTAATTACTCTCGGTTTATATTTTGTTTTGAATTGAATTATTTGATTAAGAGAATTCGTTGTTGGTTTGGACTATGCTACCAACGAAGTGATGCTTGTCTTTGATTGATTCCAAAGCATGCAACAATTCTCTTTATCAAATTTGGCGCCGTTGCCTGGGAGCTAGCGTCATGAGTGCTATATCTTGGTTGTTCTAAATATGTGAATAGTGTAAATAACACTTTTTTGGTTGTTTGTTTGTTTTTGCAATCAATTAGGATTTTGTTTGTTTAATTACTCATTTATTACTTGCAACTTATACCATTTAATTGAGGAACTCATACTTACTTTTTGATTGTGTGGATGCCATTTTAACCGGCCGTTGTGTGTATTCTAACCGCGTGCACACTTGGAATACACACACAGCTCATTTTCATCATCCACACCACTATGCAAACTCCTCAAATAGATGCTTGTTAGTTTCCCCTACCCTTTTGTGCTACTTGCCCTATGATTCTTAATTATACTTTATTCATTCTTTTTGAGGATGAGACGTGAAGGCAAGGAGCTGGGAGAGGAGGAGGACACCGAGGAGGGAGATGCCGAGCATACATTAGACTTGGCAATTTCCCCACAACCCAAACCCCCACATCCGCCAGCTAAAGGTAGAGCACTTCAGAGCCATTCTCCCCGGATTGTGTTTGTGCACGGAGGACCGTGCAAAGCTTAAGTGTGGGGGAGGAGTCATCATTTTGGGGCCTAAACTCTCTTTTCCGAACATTTTGATCTAGATTTTCACAAAATACAATTCCGTCGTTGAAATCATAGTCTAGACCAACAATTAATTCCCAAATCAAATGTTAAATTCAAATCAAAACAAATATAAACCGAAAGTATTTAGCTCCTGGGTCATCTTCCCTAGGAGTTGAAATGAGATGTACGATTATTGGCTATGAGAGAGCAAGAGGGATTGGGAATGAAAGCAATAGAGCAAGGAATGTAAATAGCAAGAAAGTAAATGAACATGCAAGGAACGGAAATGGCAACTCTTGGCAAAAATTGGGTAATCTAGGCTTCCTATCCTGGTTGTGGACCACAAACATGGCAATTGGGTGGAAGCAATTGATCTCAATCCTCCTTGAGAATTAGTCAAAAGGTGTAATTGATCTTAATCCATAAGTCCTAGTCAACTCACTAATTACGTAGTGAAAGACTAGCGTCAATGGAAACCAAATCAATTAACCATTCTCACACAATGCGGGATGGACATCGACAACTCAATTCCACCCAAACATCCAATTTCTCAACCAAGAGTGTGAAAACTAAACATGCAAGAAATTAAACATCAAAGCAATAAAAGTCAAAAGCAATTAAAAGTCAAAGCAAGGAAAATTAAAATGCAAGAAACCTCTTGGCAAGTAATTGAAAACTAAGACTACCTATCCTAGACATTGACCACAAACACATGATGATTATGAAGAGTTAATCCTACTTAGTCAACCTTACATCGAAGATAAGTCAAATAGGCATAGTTAATTCTAATCCCTAAGTCCTATGTCAACACTACGGGGTCACATAGAGTCAAGGGAGACCAAATCAACTAACTACTCTAATATATCAAACAAGAATGGACATCAATGACTCAAGGATCACCAAAGTCAACAATTTCAAGCCAAAAGTGGAGAAAAACTAAGTGAAAACTAAGCCAAGCATTTTATCAAACACTTGGTGTGCATGAGAATAAAATAATATTAAATTGTAATAAAATAAATTCTAACACTACCAAAGCAAGAAAATGACAATAACAACTAGAGAAGGTAATAAATGACATGGAAACATAAATTTGCATTAATTAAAATTAAAGTCACAAAGAGTATCCATAAGCATAAAGATGACAAAATAAAGGAAATAACAAGAGAAATGAAGAAGAACAAGATAGAAGAACATGGAAACATAAATGAAACTACACTAGAATAAGAATTAAAAGCTGAAATTAAAAGGAAATTAACTAATAAAACCCTAATTCTAGAGAGAGGGGGGAGCTTCTCTCTCTAGAAACTAAGAGAAAACATAATAAAAACTAAACCTAATTACCCCCCTCCCTTCATTCCTCTTCACTTTGGCCTTAAATAGCTTCAGAGAATTAGTTGGATTGGGTTTTGGAGGCCCAAAATTTGTCCCCAGTGATTTGCATTAATGAGCTCACGTGCAGGGACCTGGGCGGACGCACAGATGCGTGCGTCCGCACACATGCTGAAAATTTACCTGTGCGGACGCACAAGTACTTATACGTACGCACAGGTAGACTTATGTCCACTATGGCAAATTGCATATCATTTTGAAGCCCCGGGCGTTAGCTTTCCAATAACGCTAGAACCGCCTCATTTGGACCACTGTAGCTCACGTTATGACCCATTTAGTACAGAGAGGTCAGGGCTGGCAGCTTTCCAAATCCTTTATTTCTTGAATTCTTCCACTTTGTATGGTTTCCTTCCACTTTCTCAAGCCATTCTTACCTTCAAAACCTTAAATCACTCAAACAAATATATCAAGGAATCAAATGGGAGAAAAGTGAATTAAAATTGGCAATTTAAGCATGAAAAGCATATTTTTTCACAATTAAGCACAATTAGGAAAGAATTCACAAAAGCATGCTATTTAGGCGAATAAATGTAGGTTTATGTGATGGAATCCACTCAAATCAAACCAAAATATATCATAAAATATGGATTCATCAATTCCACCACACTTAAACCAAGCATGTCCTCATGCTAAACCAACCAAAGGAGATGAATGAAGGGGTAATTATTAATGCAACTACCTACATGTATGTAACTATACTAAATGCTATCTATATATATCTACACTATGATTCCTATTGAGTTTGGCAAAAACAAACAAAAGAATCTCAATCAATCCAAAGTAGGAGCTCAAGGCCAATACAAGGAAAATATAGCAATATGATCAATGTCCAAAGATTGATTTGGAATTTTCAAAATTAAGTTCAATAACTTGCAAAAAGATACAAAATAAGCAATGGAAACATAGAATTGAGCAATTGAAACCCTCACTGGATGTGTTTACACTCTAATCGCTCAGTGTGTAGGGTTTAATCACTCAATCCTCCCTTAATCATGTTTCTCAATGATTTGCAAGTCATCTAACAATCAACTAATACTTGATGAATGAGTGCAAATATCATGAGGACTTTTGTGGGTTGTAATGGAGCTTAGGTAAGGGTAGGGTTAATATGGTTTAGTGGGCTAATAGATTGGAACTTTGATTAGCTCAAGTATCCCACCTAACACTATATCATCCCAAATACATAACAAAACAACCTAACTACCCATTTATTCTCTTTCTCACATTCACTCATGCATACTCTTTCCAATTCAACTACATATGCATCTCTTATTTACATTGTGATGCACGGAAACTTGTCTCTCAACAAATTTTCTTCGGCAAGTATACCGAATTATCGTCAAGTAAAAACTCACAGTAGAGTGAGGTCGAATCCCACCGGGATTGATTGGTCAAGCAACTTTAATTGGAAGAATATTCTAGTTGAGCTAAGCAAAAAGTGAGTTGAGAATTGCAGGAAATTAAATGGTGAGAAAGTAAACAGCAGAAAATAAATGACGGGAAGTAAATTGCAGTATCTTAAATGGGAAGGGAAGTTTAGCATGAAAGTAAATGGCAATAAGTAAAGAGAATGGGTAAGATCAGAAATGGGGAATTCATTGGGCTTAGGAGATGTTGCATTCTCCGGATCAAGTTCATTTTTCATCTCTTCCTCAATCAATGCATTCATTGATCTCCTTGGCAATCTTAAGTGATTGAATTCCAATTCCTTGGTAATTCAACCTCTCAAATCAGATCAATATCCAATTCCTTGGTCTAATTGCTCATGAGAAGAGATGAAGTATGGTCACTGATTATACCACATGTATTTCCAAATCAAAGTATTGGGAGAATTATATGTCACCATATCCGCCCAAACCCCAATTTGGTCCAACATGAGAAAACATTTCTAGCATGATCTCTTCATCCCTTTTCCAAGGTTCAGAAGAGATCCAAGTATGAATAGCTTCTTTTCCAAGATAACTACTGAATTGGATGAAGATTGAAAGCTTTCTAGTAAAATCAAGAGAAAATAAAGAAGAAGGATTATGAAAAATATTATTGATCCATCAAATTACAACAGAGCTCCCTAACCCAATGAAAGGGGTTTAGTTGTTCATAGCTCTGGGAATGGAAAGCAAAGATGGAGAGTACATTCTGAAAGTTAAGCTAGAAGTGCAGAGAAAGTAAAATACAAAGAGTAATTCTAATAATGCCCAAAAGCTCCCTTTTCTAGTTCAAAGCTCTCCTTATTTATACTACTCTTCTGATCTTCTAGTTGGCTCTTCAAGTCTTGGATATGGGCCTTTGGATCTTGAGTTGAAGCAGTTATCTTCTTCAGTGGGCTTAGCTTTACTTGTAGAGAAAGTGTGAAGTAGGCAGGGACTTTAGCTTAGGGCGTTAGTGGTGTTAACATTAAGTGAAAAAGTGGGGTTGAGAACGTTAGTGACAATCACCTTTTTCGCTAACGTTCCTAACCCAAAGTGGTCCACATTAACTTCAACGTTAGTGGCACTAACATGACTACTAACGTTAACCCTTGGCCCTTCGCAAACGTTACTGGGGTTTACCTTTTTCAATAACATTGAGAGTACCCCTTTCTCCCTGAGTTAGAGTTCACGTTAGAATAGTTAACGTGGCCTTTAACGTAGGCTTGCCAAATCTTCGAGAGCGTTAGTGACACTTACCTTTGTCACTAACGCTTCAGAACGCCCCTACTTCCCACGTTAGAGTTCACGTTAACTAAGTTAACGTGACTTCTAACGTGGTATTGATAGCCATCTCCAACGTTAGTCACAAAGGTGAGTGTCACTAACGTTGGCCATCATCCCTCTTCTCCACGTTAGCTTCCACGTTAATGTAATTAACGTGGCAACAAACGTGGCTCATAGTGGCTCAATTCAACGTTAGTACAAAGGTGAGTGTCAGTAACGTTGGTTATTCTTGCTCCCTCTACGTTAGAGTCCATGTTAACTAGGTTAACATGGCTTTTAACGTAGCCAATATGGGCTTAGTCCAATGTTAGTGACAAAGGTGAGTGTCACTAACGTTGGCATCATCTTCTTCTTTCACGTTAGAGCTCACGTTAACTAAGTTAACATGGCTCTTAACGTGGCCAATTGCCCCTTTTGGAACGTTAGTGGCACTTACTTTTACCACTAACGTTGGAGTTCTACTTCTCTTCCACGTTAGCTTCCACGTTAACATAGTTAACGTGGCAACTAACGTGGGCTATGATGGCTCACGAAGGCGTTATTGGCAATCACTTTTTTCATTAACGTTGCAAGCTAGCCTTCATTCCACGTTAGTGGTCACGTTAGCTAGACTAACGTGGCTGCTAACGTGGTTCTTCCTTGCTTCCTTTATCCTGAAATCAATCAATAAAGTGCATCAAAGCTCTGATCCAAGTTATGAGACATGCATCATTCATTTTGTCCTTTAATTCATGCATAATTCTCATGAAATCATGTAAAATTCACAATGTTTGCTTGAATCAAGATGTAAGTGATTATTTATCCAAAACTTGCTTATTTCCTAAGAAAATGCATGAAACTACCTTAAAACCATAAAGAAAAGGTCAGTGAAACTGGCCAAAATACCCTGGCATCACATTGTTATTATCATCTCTTTTTCTTTTCTTTTCTTTCTTTCTTCTACTTCTTTTTTTCTTATTATCACAAAGAAGATGCATATTTTTTAAATGATGAATGCATGAGTGATTACCCATTTTTTTTCATGAATAATTGGTTAGTTTGCTTGGTTGGTTGGTTTTATTTTAATGTTTGTTGAGCAATTTTGGTAAAATAAGGTGTTTTTGGGAGTTTTGTGATGATTTGCGACTTGAAATCTTGTTTGGGATGTCAAGTTTGATGCCTTAAAGGCATAATTTTTGTTGCAGGAATAGAGACCTGTGCGTCCACACAGCCTTGTGTGTGCGCACAGCTCCCCTGTTTTCCCATCCCTGTGCGTCCACACAACAGTGTGCACACGCACGCCCCCAAAAGCTTGCTCTGTTCGCAGCACACACACAAGTTGTGCGTTTGCACACCACCTTTTTTTCCCTCCTATGCGTCCGCACACTATGCGTGCAGCCGCACACATCCCCTTTCTTAAAAAAAAAAAACTCGTGCGAGCGCACACCCTCTTGTGCGCCCGCACAGCTTGATCAACACCCCCTGGTCGTAGCGCACGCACGAGCTGTGCGTATGCACCCAAACTTTTTCCTTCTTCTGTGCGTCTGCACACCCCTTGTGCGCCTGCACAGATTGCGTTTCACCTCTTGCTCATAGCACTCGCACGACTCTGTGCGCGTGCATAGTCTTTCTTTCTCCCCTGTGTGCGTCCACACACGACCTTGTGCGTCCGCACAGGTCACTTTTGGAACATTAATTAGAAAGGATCAGGGGCTCGCGCTTTATTTTGTTACCTTGCCCCAACCCCTTCCTCTCTTTTCTCTTAACACACACACTCGCCCAAGCCCTCTTCTCCCTCCCCCAGCGACCAAACACCGCCTGCGACCCCCACGCCGCCGTCGCTCCCTCCTTCCATCTCTCTCTTCCTTTTTCTTCCTCTCTCTCCTATACATTTCCCCCATCTCTCTCTTCCCTGTCTTTGCCACTGCGCCAGCACTACCCTAGGCCGCGCCTCTCTGTCCGGCGAGCAGCACCCAACAGCGGCAGACCCCTGTGCCGCTGCGCCCCTCTCTATCTCGTCCAACCTTCCTTCATCCTTCCCTCTCTATCTGCTTCCAGGTTTGATTTTCGGCCCTGTTCCATTTCTTTTCTCCTGCATTTTTCTTTACTGCTTCTTTTTAGTTTTGATTTTTAATTCTGCTTTAGTTTCTAGGTGGTTTTTAGGGTAGATGATTTACAGTTTTTTGGATTGAATATGGATATTGATGCTGGCTGAGTATTTTGAATTGTTTCCTGGGTTGGAAGATGATTGCTGTGTCTGAGACTGAATGTTGTTGTTTTTGCCTACACTTTGAATGACGCAATACATATTGAAACTCTGATTGCTACTCAGAATTGTTGCACATGTTATGCTTGATCATCTGCTTGAATGGAATTTTTTATCCAACCTCTATGTTTGATCAGCATAAATTTTGAATTTTCTTCCATTTGGCATTGTTAATTTCTGATTGTGCAACTTTCTGCTAAATATTGCCTGCATGAGATGATTTAGTTATGCACTTTGCGAATTTAATTTGCTGAAACATCAACCTAAACATCATTTTGCCTTGCGACTGTCTGATTTGATGTCCATTTTGCTGTGCATATCATTCTATGACAATCAACCTGCCAGCTACGCACTCCATTGCTGGATTTATTTTCAAAACTAACTTGGATTGAAAGTTTACAACTTTAACCATTATATTTGGTCCCTTTAAAGTGCCTAGCCTGCTGATTTAATGCTTCATGTACTAACTGCCCTGCCATTTTGCTTCAACACCAAATTAACCTTAAAATTGCATTTGGAATTTTGTTTGGTGCCTTCTTTGCAGTAGTACATGTAATGTGTGTTTTGTGAATTGACCCACTGCTTATTCATGTGCTCCTGAACATAAATGATCATGTCCAATCACTTGTTCCTTGAAAAATCTTTTTGAGCAATGAATCTGATTACGATTGACATTGCTTTTGGGAACAGGGATTGGCTATATGACCTTTGTGCTGCCTTATTCCATGAATAAGCAGGTGCTTTAAGTTGCCAAGTTGATTATTGCGTTGTGTGCCAATTTTTACCAACTCTTCCAACTTCGAAGGCACAATTGCACTAATCAATGCCTTTCAACTCAATTCACTCACAACATACACCTAAGTCCTATGTCTACTTTCATTGTTTGTTCACTCATTCATTTGTCACTTAGGTTGCTTGATTTTGGGAAAATGCACTCTCTTTTGAACATTCTACTGTCTTACACATGTTTTCCCTGATTGAGTATTTATTTATCTGATTGGATCTTAATTGAATTGTTTGATTATATCCTTCTTCTTTCAATGATTTTATCTGTCCCTGAGTTGTATTCTATCTTTGTCTTTTTCAGGATGGGCCGCAAAGGGAAAAGAGAAAGCCAACCTCTTGGCTCACCCTCCTCCCGTGCCTCCTAGTGACCATCCAGACACTTTCATTAATTTCGAGGCCCAAGAACAATATAAGAAGCTAGAAAAGCGCGCCTTTCATTATGAGAGGAAGCTAAACCTGCACGAGAAATATGCAGATGCAATACCAAACAGAATCAATTTTTATCATTGGAGATTCGTAAAATCTGACCCAGTGAAGGTGAATAAACACCAGGTCAAGGAATTTTATGCCAATCTCCCCAAGAGGGATGCCCAAACTGTTTTTCTGAGAGGTGTCACCTTAGACACCTCTAATACTGCTTTAGAGGCCCTCTTGGACATTCCGCATATTCCTCCAGCTAAGGACGCTTATACTTAAATAATGACGGACGTAACCACAGGCAAAATTTCTTTGGATGAGGTCCTGAAAAAGATTGGCCAGCCTGAAGCTACATGGGAATACAGCAAGGGAGAGTAGCCTGTACCCTCGAGTATTGCGTGCACGGACCTCAACCCAGAGGCAAGGATATGGCAACAGATTGCCGATTTTATCCTTCCGAGCACGCATGCCACGCATATCAGAATCCGGGTGGCAGTTCTGCTATGGGCTATTCTGGAGAGGAAGAAGATCTCTGTTCTTCCCCTTATTAGAGAGTCGATGATTAAGATGAATCGACAACAGAAATTCAACATTCCCTTCCCATCCCTCATCACCAGACAAGCAGCTCTATCTGGTGTAGAGAGACGTCCAACAGACCGGATGTCTGTCTACATCCGTAAGCAGCCATATCTGCCATACGGAGACTATGACGGGCCGCCTCAGATGAAGAGAAAGACTTCTGAGCCTTCATCAGCCACAACAGAGCCTTCATCACCTCCTACAGCTCCCGCACCCATACCCCGACCTCAGACACCATATGAGATGTGTCAAGAGATCCTTCAGGCCATCCACCGCTATGAGCGCCGCAACGCTCGCCGCTTCCAGTGGATAGTAGCAAAGTTTGAGGGTAGAGACCCTGGGCCACTTCTTCCAGATACACCAGAGCCTGAGGCTGAGGAGCCTGCATCTGAGGAGCCAGCAGCTGAAGCTGGCCAGGTAGTCCAGCCACCTGTGCAGAGACCTGAGGAGCATAGAGCCGAGGAGCCACGAGTTGAGGAGCCGACAATAGTAGCCGAGCCGCGAGCTGAGGCAGTTGACCAGGCAGTTGACCCGTGGTGCGCAGAAATTGTGATTATACTTTAATTATGTAAAATTCATCGCTCTTTCTTTCCCTGGTAATGGCGCCAAAAATATGATGCCAATACCATGGTTCACAACTTCGCACAACTAACCAGCAAGTGCACTGGGTCGTCCAAGTAATACCTTACGTGAGTAAGGGTCGAATCCCACGGAGATTGTTGGTATGAAGCAAGCTATGCTCACCTTGTAAATCTCAGTCAGGCGGATATTAAAATAGTAATGGAATTTTCAAAAATAATTAATAAAATAGGGATAGAAATAGTTATGTAAATCATTGGTGAGAATTTCAGATAAGTGAATAGAGATGCTTTCGTTCCTCTGAACCTCTGCTTTCCTGCTGTCTTCATCCAATCAGTCTTACTCCTTTCCATGGCTGGCTTTATGTGATACATCACCATTGTCAATGGCTACTTTCGGTCTTCTCTCGGGAAAATGATCCAAATGCCCTGTCACGGCACGGCTAATCGTCTGGAGGCATCACCCTTGTCAATGGCTTCATCTTATCCTCTCAGCGAAAATGGTCAACGCACCCTGTCACGGCACAGCTATTCATCTGTCAGTTCTCGATCCTACTGGAATAGGATTTACTATCCTTTTACGTCTGCCACTACGTCCGGCAATCGCAAGTTTGAAGCTCGTCACAGTCATTCAATCATTGAATCCTACTCGGAATACCACAGACAAGGTTTAGACCTTCCGGATTCTCTTGAATGCCGCCATCATTCTAGCTTACACCACGAAGATTCCGATTAAGAAATCTAAGAGATACTCATTCAATTCTAATGTAGAACGGAAGTGGTTGTCAGGCATGCGTTCATAGGGAATGATGATGATTGTCACGTTCATCACATTCAGGTTGAAGTGCGAATGAATATCTTAGAAGCAAAATAAGATGAATTGAATAGAAAACAGTAGTACTTTGCATTAATCCTTGAGGAATAGCAGAGCTCCACACCTTAATCTATGGAGTGTAGAAACTCTACCGTTAAAAATACATAAGTGAAAGGTACAGGCATGGCCGAATGGCCAGCCCCCCTGATCTAAGAACCAGGCATCCAAAGATATAACTCAGGATCAAAAGATAATCCAAATATGTCTAATACAATAGTAAGAGGTCCTATTTATAATAAACTAGCTACTAGGGTTTACAGAAGTAAGTAATTGATGCATAAATCCACTTCCGAGGCCCACTTGGTGTGTGCTTGGGCTGAGCTTTAACTTTCCACGTGCAGAGGCTATTTGTGGAGTTGAACGCCAGGTTTTGATCCATTTCTGGCATTCAACTCTGGTTTTTGATCCTTTTCTGGCGCTGGACACCAGAATTAGGCAGAGAGCTGGCGTTGAACACCAGTTTGCGTCGTCTATTCTTGGCCAAAGTATGGACTATTATCTATTGCTGGAAAGCCCTGGATGTCTACCTTCCAACGCAATTAGAAGCGCGCCATTCGGACTCCTGTAGCTCCAGAAAATCCACTTTGAGTGCAGGGAGGTCAGAATCCAACAACATCAGCAGTCCTTCTTCAACCTCTGAATCTGATCCTTGCCATGGGGGATGACTTTTCGGCTATTTTGTAGAGTTCATTAGAGATGACTTCATGAACTTCTATTTCCTCTCCAATGATGATGCTATGAATCATGATGGCCCGATCCACAGTAACTTCAGATCGGTTGCTAGTGGGAATGATTGACCATTGAATGAACTCCAACCATCCTCTAGCCACAGGCTTGAGGTCCAATCTTCTTAGTTGAACCAGCTTGCCTTTGGAGTCAATCTTCCATTGAGCTCCTTCCAAACATATGTCCATAAGGACTTGGTCCAACCTTTGATTAAAGTTGACCCTTCTAGTGTAGGGGCGTTCATCTCCTTGCATCATGGGTAAGTTAAACGCCAACCTCACATTCTCCGGACTAAAATCTAAGTATTTCCCCCGAACCATTGTAACGTAGTTCTTTGGATTCGGGTTCTTACTTTGATCATGGTTCTTGGTGATCCATGCATTGGCATAGAACTCTTGAACCATTAGGATGCCGACTTGTTGGATGGGATTTGTTAGAACTTCCCAACCTCTTCTTCGAATTTCATGTCGGATCTCCGGATACTCATTTCTTTTGAGTTTGAAAGGGACCTCGGGGATCACCTTCTTCTTTGCCACAACATCATAGAAGTGGTCTTGATGGGCTTTGGAGATGAACCTTTCCATCTTCCATGACTCGGAGGTGGAAGCTTTTGTCTTCCCTTTCCCCTTTCTAGAGGATTCTCCGGTCTTAGGTGCCATCAATGGTAATGGAAAAACAAAAAGCTTATACTTTTACCACACCAAACTTAGAATATTGCTCGCCCTCGAGCAAGAAAAGAAAGAATAGAGGAAGAAGAAGAAGAAAATATGGAGACGAGGGGTGAAGTGTGTTTCGGCCAAGTAGAGAGGAGAGGGTTGTGTTGTGTGAAAATGAGGAAGAATGGAGTATATATAGGGGAGGGAGGGGGGTTAAGGTTTGGCCATTTAGGGTGGGTTTGGGTGGTAAATTGGTTTTGAATTTTGAAGGTAGGTGGAGTTTATGAGGTAGGTTTATGGGGAAGAGTGGATGGATGTGAGTGGTGAAGAGGTGATGGGGAAGAGAGATTGAGGTGATTGGTGAAGGGTTTTTGGGGAAGAGTGTTTATGGGATTGTGTGAAAGAGAGGTGAGAAGAAGTGAGTGGAGGTAGGTGTGGATCCTGTGGGGTCCACAGATCCTGAGGTGTCAAGGCATTTACATCCCTGCACCAATTTAGGCATGCAAAATGCCCTTGCACACAACTCTGGGCGTTCAGCGCCAGGTTGGTGCCCATTTTGGGCGTTCAACGCCCATTTGTTGGCCATTTCTGTCGTTGAACGCCAGAACCATGCCTGTTCTGGGCGTTCAGCGCCCAGACACTGCCCATTTTGGGCGTTCAGCGCCAGAACCATGCTCTGTTCTGGCGTTGAACGCCAGACAGATGCTTCTCCAGGGTGTGATTTTTCTTCTGCTGTTTTTTATTCCGTTTTTGATTTTTTTGTTTATTTTGTGACTCCACATGATCATGAACCTATAAAGACATATAACTAAGAAAAATATAGTTAGATAAAAGTTGGGTTGCCTCCCAACAAGCGCTTTTTTAATGTCAATAGCTTGACAGTGGGCTCTCATGGAGCCTCACAGATGTTCAGAACATTGTTGAGACTCTCCAACACCAAACTTAGAGTTTAGATATGGGAGTTCAACACCAAACTTAGAGTTTGGTTGTGGCCTCCCAACACCAAACTTAGAGTTTGACTGTGGGGGCTTTGTTTGACTCTGCTTTGAGAGAAGCTTTTTATGCTTCCTCTCCATGGATGCAGAGAGAGATCCTTGAGTTGTAAACACAAGGTTATCCTCATTTATTTGAAGGATTAATTCTCCTATGTCCACATCAATCACAGCTCTTGTTGTGGCTAGGAAAGGTCTTTCTAGGATGAAGGATTTATCCTCTTCCTTTCCAGTATCTAGGACTTTGAAATCAGCAGGGATGTAAAGGCCTTCAACCTTTACTAACACGTCCTCTACTTGTCCATAAGTCTATTTTCTTGAATTATCTGCCATCTCTAATGAGATTCTAGTAGCTTGCACCCCATAGATTCCCTGTTTCTCTATTACAGAGAGGGGCATGAGGTTTATTCCTGAACCAAGGTCACACAGAGCCTTAAAGATCATGGTGCCTATGGTACAAGGTATTATGAACTTTCCAGGATCTTGTCTCTTCTGAGGCAATGTCAGTTGATCCAGATCACTTAGTTCATTGATGAACAAGGGAGGTTCATCTTCCCAAGTTTCAATACCAAATAATTTGGCATTCAGCTTAATGATTGCACCAAGAAACTTGGCAGTTTTCTCTTCAGTAACATCCTTATTCTCTTCAGAAGAGGAATACTCATTAGAGCTCATGAATGGCATAAGGAGGTTCAATGGAATCTCTATAGTCTCTAGATGAGCCTCAGAGTCCTTTGGTTCCTCAGAGGGAAACTCCTTATTGATCACTGGGCATCCTAGGAGGTCTTCCTCCATGGGATTCACGTCCTCTCCTTCCCTTACAGGTTCGGCCATGGTGCTTATGTCAATGGCCTTGCACTCTCGTTTTGGATTCTCTTTTGTATTGCTTGGGAGAGCACTAGGAGGGATTTCAGTGATCCTTTTACTCAGCTGGCCCACTTGTGCTTCCAGATTTCTAATGGAAGACCTTGTTTCATTCATGAAACTGGCAGTGGCCTTGGATAGATCAGAGACTAAGTTTGCTAAATTAAAAGTATTTTGTTCAGAGTTCTCTGTCTGTTGCTGAGTGGATGATGGAAAAGGCTTGCTATTGCTAAACCTGTTTCTTCCACCATTATTAAAGCCTTGTTGAGGCCTTTGATCCTTCCATGAGAAATTTGGATGATTTATCCATGATGAGTTATAGGTGTTTCCATAAGGTTCACCTAAGTAATTCACCTCTGCTATTGCAGGGTTCTCAGGATCATAAGCTTCTTCTGCATAAGAAGCCTCTTGAGTACTGTTGGATGCAGCTTGCATTCCATTCAGACTCTGAGAAATCATATTGACTTGCTGAGTCAATATTTTGTTCTGAGCCAATATGGTATTCAGAGTATCAACTTCAAGAACTCCCTTCTTCATAGGCATCCCATTACTCACAGGAATCCTCTCAGAAGTGTACATGAACTGGTTATTAGCAACCATGTCAATGAGTTCTTGAGCTTCTACAGGCGTTTTCTTTAGGTGAATAGATCCACCTGTAGAGGTATCCAATGACATCTTTGATAGCTCAGATAAACCATCATAGAATATATCCAGGATGGTCCATTCTGAAAGCATGTCAGAAGGACACTTTTTGGTCAGCCGCTTGTATTTTTCCCAAGCTTCATAGAGGAATTCACCATCTTTTTGTTTGAAGGTCTGAACATCCACTCTAAGCTTGCTCAGCTTTTGAGGAGGAAAGACAGAGTCTTTTCAGGTTCTGGATCTGCTTCAACAAGAATGTTCTTGTCCTTGCTCCTGCTCATATGACAAAGAAGAGGGCATAGAGAAAATAATAATAATAATATGGATCCTTTATATCACAGTATTGAGGTCCTTGTGTTAGTAGAAGAAAAGAAGAAGAAAATCTGAAACTCAGAGAGAAAGAGAGGGTTCGGATTTTTGGTGATGTGAGGAAGAGATGTTAGTAGATGAATAAATAAATAGAAGGAGATGAGAGAGAAGGATTTTCGAAAATAATTTTTGAAAAAAAGAGTTAGTGATTTTTGAAAATAGTTTTGAAAAAGGTTAGTAGTTTTTCGAAAATTCAAATAAAAAAAATAATTAGTTAATTAAAAAGAAATTTTTGAAAAAGGGGGAAGATATTTTCGAAAATTAGAGAGAGAGAGTTAGTTAGGTAGTTTTGAAAAAGGTAAGAAGTAAACAAAAAGTTAGTTAGTTAGTTGAAACAAATTTTGAAAAGATAAGAGGTTAGGAAGTTAGAAAATATATTTTGAAATCAAATTTTTGAAAAAGATAAGATAAGAAGATATTTTTGAAAAGATGTGATAGAAATTAGTTTTTGAGAAAGATTTGATTTTTAAAATCACAATTAATGACTTGATTCACAAGAAATCACAAGATATGATTCTATAACTTAAAGCTTGAATCTTTCTTAACAAGCAAGTAACAAACTTCAAATTTTTGAATCAAAACATTAATTGTTATTGTTATTTTCGAAAATTTTGTGATAAAGATAAGAAAAAGATTTTTTTGAAAAACATTTTTAGAATTTTCGAAAATAACTAAGAAAAATGAAAAAGGTTTGATTTTTGAAAAAGATTTTGAAAAAGATAAGATTTTCAAATTGAAAATTTGATTTGACTCATAAGAAACAACTAGATTTTAAAAATTTTGAAAAAGTCAATTCAAATTTTTTAATTTGATGAGGAGAAAAAGGGAAAAATATTTTTTTTTATTTTTTGAAATTTTTATGATGAGAGAGAAAAATTAAAAACATCATTTTCATTTTTTTCTCTTTTATTTTTGAATCAAAACAAGGAATGCATGCAAGAACACTATGAATGTCAAGATGAACACCAAGAACACTATGAAGATCATGATGAACATCAAGAACACATTTTTGAAAAATTTTTAATGCAAAGAAAACATGCAAGACACCAAACTTAGAATTCTTTAATGCTTAGACATTAAGAATTCAAGAATGCATATGAAAAACAAGAAAAGATACAAAACATGCAATTGCAAAGATCAAACAAGAAGACTTACCAAGAACAACTTGAAGATCATGAAGAACACTATGAATGCATGAATTTTCGAAAAATGCAGGATGCACATGCAATTGACACCAAACTTATAACATGACTCAAGACTCAAACAAGAACACAAAAAATATTTTTGATTTTTATGATTTTCTAATTTTTTTGTATTATTTATTTATTTTTTTTTTTGAAAATATTTGGGAAAAAGGAAGCAATGAATTCATAGTCCTCAATCAAAATCCTGGGAGTTAGACATGGCTTAATAGCCAGCTAAGCTAAAACATGTTATATGAAACACTAGAATTCATTCTTAAAAATTCTGAAGAAAAATATATTTTTTGAAAACATTTTTTTTTTTTTTGCGAAAACAGATGAGAAATTTTTGAAAGATTTTTGAAAAATTTTTGAAAATAAAATAAAAAGAAAATTACCTAATCTAAGCAACAAGATGAACCGTCAGTTGTCCAAACTCAAACAATCCCCGGCAACGGCGCCAAAAACTTGGTGCTGTTGCCGGATCAAACTTGGCACTGATGTTACCGGACCAAAAGCTTGCCGAAAACTCGAATAATCCCCGGCAATGGTGCCAAAAACTTGGTGCGCAGAAATTGTGATTACACTTTAATTATGTAAAATTCATCGCTCTTTCTTTCCCTGGTAATGGCGCCAAAAAAACATGATGCCAATACCATGGTTCACAACTTCGCACAACTAACCAGCAAGTGCACTAGGTCGTCCAAGTAATACCTTACGTGAGTAAGGGTCGAATCCCACGGAGATTGTTGGTATGAAGCAAGCTATGGTCACCTTGTAAATCTCAATCAGGCAGATATAAATTGATAATGGTGTTTTCGAATAATAATTAAATAAACATAGAATAAAGGATAGAAATACTTATGTAAATCATTGGTGAGAATTTCAGATAAGCGAATAGAGATGCTTTCGTTCCTCTGAACCTCTGCTTTCCTGCTATCTTCACCCAATCAGTCTTACTCCTTTCCATGGCTGGCTTTATGTGATACATCACCATTGTCAATGGCTACTTTTGGTCTTCTCTCGGGAAAATGATCCAAATGCCCTGTCACGGCACGGCTAATCGTCTGGAGGCATCACCATTGTCAATGGTTTACATCCTATCCTCTCAGTGAAAATGGTCAACGCACCCTGTCACGGCACGGCTATTCATCTGTCGGTTCTCGATCATGCTGGAATAGGATTTATTATCCTTTTGCGTCTGTCACTACGCCCAGCAATCGCGAGTTTAAAGCTCGTCACAGTCATTCAATCATTGAATCCTACTCGGAATACCACAGACAAGGTTTAGACTTTTTGGATTCTCTTGAATGCCGCCATCATTCTAGCTTACACCACGAAGATTCTGATTAAGAAATCTAAGAGATACTCATTCAATTCTAATGTAGAACGGAAGTGGTTGTCAGGCACACGTTCATAGGAAATGATGATGATTGTCACGTTCATCACATTCAGGTTGAAGTGCGAATGAATATCTTAGAAGCGAAATAAGATAAGTTGAATAGAAAACAGTAGTACTTTGCATTAATCTTTGAGGAACAGCAGAGCTCCACACCTTAATCTATGGAGTGTAGAAACTCTACCGTTAAAAATACATAAGTGAAAGGTCCAAGCATGGCTGAATGGCCAGCCCCTCTGATCTAAGAACCAGGCATCCAGAGATATAACTCAGGATCAAAAGATAATCCAAAGATGTCTAATACAATAGTAAGAGGTCCTATTTATAATAAACTAGCTACTAGGGTTTACAGAAGTAAGTAATTGATGCATAAATCCACTTCCGGGGCTCACTTGGTGTGTGCTTGGGCTGAGCTTTAACTTTCCACGTGCAGAGGCCATTTGTGGAGTTGAACGCCAGGTTTTGATCCATTTCTGGCGTTCAACTCTGGTTTTTGATCCTTTTCTGGTGCTGGACGCCAAAGTATGGACTATTATATATTGCTGGAAAGCCCTGGATGTCTGAAAGCGCGCCATTTCGAGTTTTGTAGCTCCAGAAAATCCACTTTGAGTGCAGGGAGGTCAGAATCCAACAGCATCAGCAGTCCTTCTTCAACCTCTGAATCTGATTTCTGCTCAAGTCCCTCAATTTCAGCCAGAAAATACCTGAAATCACAGAAAAACACATAAACTCATAGTAAAGTCCAGAAATGTGAATTTAACATAAAAACTAACGAAAACATCCCTAAAAGTAACTAGATTCTACTAAAAACATACTAAAAACAATGCCAAAAAGCGTATAAATTATCTGCTCATCAACCCGCCAGTAGCACAGACCACCACACAGCCATCCAGCGCCATCATTGTCTACCAGCGCGATAACCACCCATCACCGCCAGGCGGTGGAGCTTCACATGGTTAATTCTCCCCCAATTGATTCCTTTGAGCACTAAGGACAGTGCATGATCTAAGTGTGGGGGATGAGCTTCTATTTTTGGGTCTAAATATTCTCTCCTGAACACTTCTATTTAGTTTCTTTTCAGTTTTTATTATGCTTTTATGGATATTGATAGTACCTTACTTTTTCCCATTGCTTAGCACTTTTGGGTATATATATATTAGTCGCCTTGCATTTCTAGTTTTGGTATATATAGGTTGCATCTTTATATTGCTTGGTATATAGTATAGATAGAGATTGTGAGTGGATAATGTGAATAGCATATGCCTGGTTATCTTGATCCTAATTGTTCATGTTACTTTTTGCTTGTTAAAAATTAGGAAAAGAACTAGGAAATTTTGAAAAATTTTGCATCCATCACATCATACATACATATAGGAAATAATTTTGGTGAAAAATAATAAATTTTCCAAGAATTTTGCCAAGGGCATTCTATTGAATTGATTGGGAAAACTGTTTTCAAACTTCCGTGAATGATTTCTTTATGGAACATAGAAGAGTAAAGAACAAATACCTTGTGAGTCTTTGAGCTATATTGAGTGGTTACACACTTTAACCACTAATTTTGTTCATTGTGTGATATATCTCTTCTATGATTGTGATCTTGGTTTTGCTTGATTCTTTACTTCCATTGATTGATGTCTTGAATTGCATTGAGCATGATTGGGGCCATCTTTGATAAAAGCTTACTTTACCTATATAGCCTTACCCTTAAATCTACCATTGTTAAGTGGAAAATCATGATTTGCCTTGGATTGCATCCTTGATTAGCTTAGGTTAAAGAAGTGTGTTTCATTTAAGTGTGGGGGAATCTTTCGGAAAACATTGGTAGGGAATAAAAATGTTTAATTTGGGTATCTCATTGAAAACTTTGGAAAATGGGAACATTCATGTATGAACTACTTAACCATATGCAATTCTCACTTCAAAAAAAAAAAAAAAACCCTTCATCATAAAAGGGCGCAAAGTCACCCAAAAGGGTAAACAAATGAATAAAGAATTGCATATGTGATCTTTATGAGATAAGAATACATGAATTAGTGAAAAGAAATGATGGAATTTTGGATTGCATTTTATTTTGATTTGGTTCATATAGGTTGAGTTGGATACTTAAACTAATCAAGGATTCAACCATTTTAGTCCACTTAGCCATATCTATCTCACTTTTACCCTAACCCCATTACAACCCCAATAAGTCCTCATGATAATTGTATTCATGCATCACTTGTTGTTGATTGTTAGATGAAAAGAAAATCCTTTAAAGCATGATTAGAAGAGACTTGAGTGAATTAACCCTTAGACACTAAGTGATTAGAGTGTACACACACCTAGTGAGGGTTCAATTACTCAATTCTATGTTTCCATACTTCATATCGTGTATTCTTGCAAGTTGCTTTACTTTGATAAGGTGAATCAATCCTTTAGATTTTGAATGCATTGGATTAATTCTTTGCTTAGCCCTAATTGTCTATACTTGCTTGGGAATTTGATTGTTTGTTTTCACCAGTTTCGTATAGATACTATAGATAGATAGATAGATAGATATATGGTACTTACAAACTTGCATGCAAATAGGTAGTTGAATTTAACAAGATTGATAACCCCCTTGATCATTCTCCTTATTAGTTTAGCATGAGGACATGTTATTGTTTAAATGTGGGGGAGTTGATGAGTCCATGTTTGATGGTATGTTTTGACTCAATTTGGATGGATTCTAGCACATGAACTCACACTTAAGCACCCAAATAGCATACTTTTGTGTTTAATTCCTAATTTGATCCTAAATGTACAAACATGCAATTTTGTGCTTTAATAGAACAATTTAATTCCACTTTTATGTCATTCAATGCCGTGATATGGTTTGTGAGTGATTTCAGGCATTGGAGGCAAGAATGGATTGCCAAAAGTGGAAGAAAGTAAGTACAAGGGAGAAAACATGAAGTAAACAAGGAAAAGCACACACAACGAAGTGTGCGTGCGCACAAGCGAGAATTTCCATGTGTGCGTACGCACAGGTCAATTTTTAGCCGCGTGTGCAGACGCACATGTCTGTGCATCCGCACAGGTACCTGCACGTGATTTCGTTAATGAGGCATGTGCTGCGCAAATTTGGAGGCCTCTTGGCCCATTTTGGAAGGCTGAATTGCTGTTTGGAAGTGCCATATAAAGGAGAATTGACCACTTATCAAAGGGGGAGGTGGTACACGAATTGTTACTCTCTTACAATTTCGCACACATGACCAGCAAGTGCACTGGGTCGTCTAAGTAATACCTTACGTGAGTAAGGGTCGAATCCCACGGAGATTGTTGGTTTGAAGCAATCTATGGTTATCTTGTAAATCTTAGTCAGAAAGTCAATTATGTTTATCAGTTTAAATAGTGGAAAATAAAGGAGTGCGAATTAAATACTTGTTGTGCAGTATTGGAGAATATGTTGGAGTTTTGGAGATGCTTTGTCCTTTGAATCTCTGCTTTCTCCCTATCTTCTTCTTCACGCACGCACGTCCCTCCTATGGCAAGCTGTGTGTTGGAGGATCACCGTTGTCAATGGCTACCATCCTTCCTTTCAGTGAAAATGGTCCAGGTGCGCTGTCACCGCACGGCTAATCATCTGTAGGTTCTCGATCATACCGGAATAGGATTCGCTATCCTTTTGCGTCTGTCACTACGCTCAGCACTCGCGAGTTTGAAGCTCGTCATAGTCATCCAATCCCAGAATCCTACTAGGAATACCACAGACAAGGTTTAGACTTTCCGGATTCTCAAGGATGCTGCCAATGGATTTTAGCTTATACCACGGAGATTCTGATTAAGGAATCTAAGAGATATTCATTCAATCTGATGTAGAACGGAGGTGATTGTCAGACATACGTTCATGGATTGAGGAAGGTGATGAATGTCATGGATATCTTAGATAGGAACACGCATGTTTGAATGGAAAACAGAGATACTTGCATTAATTCATCGAGGCACAGCAGAGCTCCTCACCCCCAACAATGCAGTTTAGAGACTCATGCCATCAAAAGGTACAAAGTTCAGATCTAAAATGTCATGAGAGATCCAAAATAAATCTCTAAAAGTTGTTTAAATACTAAACTGGTAACCTAGGTTTACAGAAAATGAGTAGACTATGATAGATAGTGCAGAAATCCACTTATGGGGCCCACTTGGTGTGTGCTGGGGCTGAGACTAAAGCTTCTCACGTGCCTGGGCTGTTTTGGGCGTTCAACGCCAGGTTGTAACCTGTTTCTGGCGTTGAACTCCACTTTGTAACTTGTTTCTGGCGCTGGACACCAGACAGCAGCATGGAACTGGCGTTGAACGCCAGTTTACGTCGTCTATCCTTGAGCAAAGTATGGACTACTATATATTGCTGGAAAGCCCTGGATGTCTACTTTCTAACGCAATTGGGAGCACGCCATTTGGACTCCTGTAGCTCCAGAAATTCCATTTTGAGTGCAGAGAGGTCAGAATCCAACAGCATCAGCAGTCCTTTTTCAGCCTAAATCAGATTTTTGCTCAGCTCCCTCAATTTCAGCCAGAAAATACCTGAAATCACAGAAAAACACACAAACTCATAGTAAAGTCCAGAAATATAAATTATTCCTAGAAACTAATGAGAATAAACTAAAAACTAACTAAAATATACTAAAATCTATATGAAATTAACCCCAAAAAGCGTATAAAATATCTGCTCATCAGGAGGCATTGGAGAAATTTATACATAGTTTTCATAGTAATTAGGAGTAGGAGTAGTGTAGAGTAGATTGCTCTCTTAGGGTTTTCAATTTTCATTTCCTTGTAGCATTTTATAGCAAGCTTTGATCTTTGATTTTACTTCTTCAATTGTAAGTACTCTCAATTTCCTTTTTAATTAAAGCACTTTCACTTTCATTTCCTTCTGGTTCAAGTTACTTTGTTCATATTGCAATTTTGTGTTTCATGAAGTTTTGATTGATGAATTTTATATTTCATGCCTCCTTCATGTTTGATTGCTTATTTATGTTTGGTTTTGTTGATAGTTGGTTATAGTTTTACATTTTACTTTGCAATCTTCCATGTTTTACTTTTATGCACACAAGGTGTTTGTGAAAACACCAACTCTAGATTTTGAGTTGATTTTCCCACCTTGGCTTGTGGTTTGAGTTCCTAGGATACTAGAGTCATAATGTCCGACATTTAGTGGTAATTCTTGGGTAGTTAGTTGGCTCTTGTTTCCATTGACGCTAGCCTTTTATCACTTTATCCATTGAAGCTCAGAGTGATTGGCATCTATAGGAACTTAGAATTCAGATAGTGTTATTGATTCTCCTATGTCAGTATGATGATTCTTGAACACAGCTACTTTATGAGTCTTGGCCGTGGCCCTAAGCACTTTGTTTTCCAGTATTACCACCGGATACATAAATGCCACAGACACATAATTGGGTGAACCCTTTTAGATTGTGACTCAGCTTTGCTAGAGTCCCCAATTAGAGGTGTCCAGGGTTCTTAAGCACACTCTTCTTTTTGCTTTGGACCTTGACTTTAACTGCTCAGTCTCAAGTTTTCACTTGACACCTTCACGCCACAAGCACATGGCTAGGGACAGCTTGGTTTAGCGGCTTAGGCCAGGATTTTATTCCTTTAGGCCCTCCCATCCACTGATGCTCAAAGCCTTGGGATCCTTTTTATTACCCTTGCCTTTTGGTTTTAAGGGCTATTGGCCTTTTCTGCTTGCTTTCTCTCTTTTTTTTTTCTGCAAGCCTTGTTCTTTGCTGCATTTTCTTGCTTCAAGAATCATTTTTATGATTTTTCAGATTATCAATAACACGTCTCATGTTCATCATTCTTTCAAGAGCCAACATATTTAACAGTCTTAAACAACAAATTCAAAAGACATATGCACTATTCAAGCATTCATTCAGAAGATAGAAAGCATTGCCACCACATGTTACTAATTAGAATTTTTGTTTTTCTATTGATGCTTTGGTGATTGGTTTCTCAATTGAGATATACTCAGTTATTCCCATCCTTACTCCAGCGTCCTTGCAGAGCATAGAAATCAAGCTTGGATAAGCCAGCCTGGCATCTTTGGAATTTTTATTTGCAATTTTATAGAATTCAGTTGAAATCAGTTGATGAACTTCCACTTCTTTTCCCATCATGATGCAATGGATCATCACTGCTCTTCTAATAGTGACTTCAGAATGGTTGCTGGTGGGCAGCAAAGAATGCCCAATGAAATCCAGCCAGCCTCTGGCTATTGGTTTGAGATCTTCTCTTTTGAGTTGATTAGGAACACCCTTCATGCTGGTGGTCCACCTGGCTCCAGGGATGCATATGTCTTCTAGAATCTTATCCAGGCTCTTGTTTGTTCTCATCATTCTCCTATTGAAGGAGTCTAGAACATCTTTCAGCTGAGGTAGCTTTAAGATCTCTCTGATCTTGTCAGGGTGGGTATGAATAATCTTTCCTCTGACCACGGTTCGATAGTCATAGATATCAGCCAGATAATCTTTGCCTGTCTGTATGCCACATATTAGCATAGAACTCCTGGACCATATTCCTTCCCACTTTCGTTTCAGGATTAGCTAGGACCTCCCAGTTCCTGATTCGAATTTGCTCTTGGATCTCCGGATATTCATCTTCTTTCAGATCGAATCTAACTTCCGGGATCACTGATCTTAGACCCATTATTTTGTAATAATGGTCTGAATGTTCTTTAGATAAGAACTTCCCTTGATTCCAAAGTGGTTTTGGAATGCTCTCTTTCTTGCCTCTTGAAGTGGGTTGTTTTCCCTTAGGAGCCATGATCTTAGTGATCACGGATAAACACACCAAACTTAGAGGTTTGCTTGTCCTCAAGCAAAAGAAAAGAAAGGAAAGGGATAGAAGGAGAGCTAGGTGCAATTGTTGATGGAAGGGGAGGGAGGCCGAACCCATATTTAAAGGGAGGGGGTGGGTTTGAAAATTTAGAAAAGATATGATAAAAAAGATTGATTTGGAAAAGATAAGATATAAGATATGATAAGAGAGGATATAGTTTAAAATTGAAAAGATATGAAAGATTTTTGAAAAAGATAATGTGGAGATTTGAAAAATATATTAGTTGAGAAGATTTTAGAGTAAAAAGATAGATTTGTTTTGAAAATTTGAAAAAGAGTTGAATTGGATTGAAAAAGAGGGTTGGTGCTTATGGGTTAAGATACATTTGATATTTTTAAAGTAGGATTTTTGGGAATTAGGAATTTTAGAAATCAGGGTTCTTAACATGTTTATGTAAGAAATCATGAATTGAAACATGAAAATCAAAATTAAAATAAAAAATATGAAAAAAAATGAATTTACCTCCTCCCCACCATCCTGGCGTTTGAACGCCCAAACGCTGCATGTTTTGGGCGTTCAACGCCCAAATGCTACCTCTCCTGGGCGTTCAACACCCAGCTGCTGCTTCTTTCTGGCGTTGAACGCCAGGAACTCCTTTGTCACTGGGCGTTTTTCTAAACGCCCAGTACGCTGTAAATCTGGCGTTGAACGCCCAGAAGGAGCTTCTTTCTGGCGTTCAATGCCCAGAAGATGCCCCTTTCTGGCGTTTAACGCCCAGATGGCTATCCTTACTGGCGTTCAACGCCCAGTGGATGCTTATTTTGGGCGTTGAACACCCAAAACAGAGTTTTACTGGCATTTTCTTGCCAGTGAGCTCTTTTTCTCTGTTTTGTGTGCAAAATCCTTCTGTAATGCTGTAAACTTATATAATTGACTCTTTACCTTAGGATCAATGAACTTTATATAAACAAATAAAAATAAAAATAGGGCAAAATGCTTAGAGGATTGATGCCCCATGGCTGGGTTGCCTCCCAGCAAGCGCTTCTTTATTGTCTTTAGCTGGACCTTGCTGAGCTTTTAATCTAGCTTCAGCCTTGAGCACTCTTGCTCAACGTTGCCTTCAAGATAGTGCTTGATTCTCTGTCCATTGACAATGAACTTCTTATCATAATCAATATCTTGAAGCTCCACATAACCATATGGTGATACACTTGTAATCACATATGGTCCCCTCCACCGGGATTTCAGTTTCCCAGGGAATAGCTTGAGTCTAGAGTTAAACAGCAGAACCTTCTGTCCTGGTTCAAAGATTCTAGATGACAACTTTCTGTCATGCCACTTTTTTGATTTATAAAGCTTGGCATTTTCGAAAGCAGTGAATCTGAATTCCTCTAGCTCATTTAGCTGAAGCAATCTTTTTTCTCCAGCTAGTTTGGCATCAAAATTCAAGAATCTGGTTGCCCAGTAGGCTTTATGTTCCAGTTCCATGGGCAGGTGACATGCCTTACCATACACAAGTTGGTATGGAGAGGTCCCTATAAGAGTCTTGAATGCTGTTCTGTATGCCCACAGAGCATCATCCAAGCTTCTTGCCCAATCCTTTCTACGGGTATTTACAGTCCGTTCCAGGATTCTTTTTAGTTCTTGGTGCAAAGAAATTGTGATCTCCAGGCTCGAACAAATCCTGGTAATGGCTCCAGAGCTTGGTGCTCTGATCTTAATTCATAATTGTCACAACTTCGATACAACTAATCCAGCAAGTGCACTGGACCTTAATCTATGGAGTGTAGAAACTCTACCGTTGAAAATACATAAGTGAAGGTCCAGGCATGGCCGAGATGGCTAGCCCCTCTGATCTAAGAACCAGGCGTCCAAAGATGGTCTAAAAGACTAGTAAGAGGTCCTATTTATAATAAACTAGCTACTAGGGTTTACATGAGTAAGTAATTGATGCATAAATCCACTTCCGGGGCCCACTTGGTGTGTGTTTGGGCTGAGCTTAAGTGTAGCATGTGCAGAGGCCATTTGTGGAGTTGAACGCCAGTGTCTGTGTCAGTTTGGGCGTTCAACTCTGGTTTTGGATCCTTTTCTGGCGCTGGACGCCAGATTTGGGTAGAAGGCTGGCGTTGAACGCCAGTTTACGTCGTCAATTCTTGGCTAAAGTCTGGACTATTATATATTTCTGGAAAGCCCTGGATGTCTACTTTCCAACGCAATTGGAAGCGCACCATTTCGAGTTCTGTAGCTCCAGAAAATTCACTTTGAGTGCAGGGAGGTCAGAATCCAACAGCATCAGCAGTCCTTCTTCAACCTCTGAATCAGATTTTTGCTCAAGTCCCTCAATTTCAGTCAGAAAATACCTGAAATCACAGAAAAAATCACAAACTCATAGTAAAGTCCAGAAATGTGAATTTATCATAAAAACTAATGAAAACATCCCTAAAAGTAACTAGATCCTACTAAAAACATACTAAAAACAATGCCAAAAAGCGTATAAATTATCCGCTCATCAGTTCTCTGTTAGAGACTTCAGCTTGTCCATTAGTTTGTGGATGATATGAAGTCGCCACCTTATGGCGAATCCCATACCGGACCATGGCAGAGTAAAGCTGTTTGTTGCAGAAGTGAGTGCCCCCATCACTGATTAGTATTCTAGGGACACCAAACCTGCTAAAGATATGTTTCTGGAGGAACTTCAGCACTGTTTTAGTATCATTGGTGGGTGTGGCAATGGCCTCAACCCATTTTGATACATAGTCAACTGCCACCAGAATATAAGTGTTTGAGAATGATGGTGGGAAAGGTCCCATGAAGTCAATTCCCCATACGTCAAACAACTCAATCTCCAAGATTCCTTGTTGAGGCATGGTGTAACCATGAGGCAGATTACCAGCTCTTTGGCAACTGTCACAGTTACGTACAAACTCTCGGGAATCTCTATAGAGTGTGGGCCAATAGAAGCCACATTGAAGGACCTTGGTGGCTGTTCGCTCACCTCCGAAATGGCCTCCATATTGAGATCCATGGCAATGCCATAAGATCATCTGTGCTTCTTCTCCAGGAACACACCTACGGATTATTCCGTCTGCACATCTCTTAAAGAGATAGGGTTCATCCCACAAGTAGTACTTTGTATCAGTGATTAATTTTTTTCTTTTGTTGCCTGTTGTACTCTTTGGGTATGAACCTTGCAGCTTTATAGTTTGCAATATCGGCAAACCATGGTGTTTCCTGAATGGCAAATAAATGCTCATCCAGAAAAGTCTCAGAGATATCCAGAGAAGGGAGGGACGTCCCTTCTACTGGCTCTATCCGGGACAGATGATCAGCTACTTGGTTCTCTGTCCCTTTTCTGTCTCTTATTTCTATATCAAACTCTTGCAGAAGCAACCCCCATCTGATGAGCCTGGGTTTTGAATCCTTCTTTGTGAGTAGATATTTAAGAGCAGCATGGTCAGTATACACAATCACTTTTGATCCTACTAAGTATGATATGAACTTGTCAATGGCATAAACCACTGCAAGTAATTCTTTTTCTGTGGTTGTGTAATTTTTCTGGGCATCATTCAAAATGCAACTAGCATAATAAATGACGTGCAGAAGCTTGTCATGCCTCTGTCCCAATACTGCACCAATGGCGTGATCACTGGCATCACACATTAGCTCAAATGGTAATGTCCAGTCTGGTGCAGAAATAACTGGTGCTGTGACCAGCTTAGCTTTCAGCATTTCAAACACCTGCAGACACTCTGTGTCAAACACAAATGGCATTATAGCTTGAGTAGCCATCCAAAAAGTAGTAATAATCATGACCTGCCAGTCTTTCTAGCATCTGGTCTATGAATGGTAAAGGAAAATGATCCTTTCTGGTGGCTGTATTGAGCCTTCTGTGGTCAATACACATGCGCCATCCTGTAACTGTTCTTGTAGGAACCAATTCATTTTTTTCATTATGAATCACTATCATGCCTCCCTTTTTTGGGACGACTTGGACAGGGCTCACCCAGGGGCTATCAGAAATAGGATAAATAATCCCAGCCTCTAGTAATTTGGTAACCTCTTTCTGCACCACTTCCTTCATGGCTGGATTTAGCCGCCTCTGTGGTTGAACCACTGGTTTAGCATTATCCTCCAATAAGATTTTGTGCATGCATCTAGCTGGGCTTATGCCCTTAAGGTCACCTATGGACCACCCAAGAGCTGTCTTGTGTGTCCTTAGCACTTGAATAAGTGCTTCCTCTTCTTATGGATTTAAAGCAGAGCTTATGATCACTGGAAAAGTATCACCTTCTCCCAGAAAATACATATTTCAGGGATGGTGGTAATGGTTTGAGCTCGGGTTTAGGAGGTTTTTCCTTTTCCAGAAGAAATTTCAGAGGCTCTTCCATCTCCTCTGAATCCTCCAAATCAGGCTGAACATCTTTAAAGATGTCTTACAACTCTGATTCGAGACTCTCAGCCATCTTGATCTCTTCTACCAAAGAGTCAATAAGATCAACTTTCATGCAGTCTTTTGATGTGTCTGGATGCTGCATGGCTTTGACAGCATTCAACTTAAACTCATCATCATTGACTCTTAGGGTTATCTCCCCCTGTTGGACATCAATGAGAGTTCGTCCAGTTGCTAGGAAGGGTCTTCCTAGAATGAGAGTAGCACTCTTGTGCTCCTCCATTTCCAGCACTACAAAGTCAGTGGGAAAGGCGAATGGCCCAACTCTGAAGATCATGTCTTCAATCACGCCTGATGGGTATTTAATGGAGCCATCAGCAAGTTGGAGACATATCCGGGTTGGTTTAACTTCTTCAGTTAAGCCAAGCTTTCTGATAGTGGATACAGGTATTAGGTTGATGCTTACCCCAAGATCACATAAAGCTGTCTTGGTGTAATTACCTTCTATTGTGCATGGTATCAGAAAACTCCCAGGGTCTTTAAGCTTTTCAGGAAAGCTTTTCAAAATGACTGCACTGTATTCTTCAGTGAGGAGAACTCTTTCAGTTTCTCTCCAATCCTTCTTATGACTCAAGATCTCTTTCATGAACATGGCATAAGAAGGTATTTGCTCAAGTGCCTCTGCAAATGGAATCTTTATTTCAAGAGTCCTGAGATAATCTGCAAAGCGAGCAAATTGCTTATCCTGCTCCTCTTTCCGGAGTTTTTGAGGATAAGGTATCTTGGCTTTATATTCCTCAACCTTAGTTGCTGTAGGTTTATTGCCTACAGAAGTGGTTGAAGAAGCCTTTTTAGAGGGGTTGTCATCAGCACTTGTGTGTGTCTGATCCCTCACTGGCAATGGAGTGCCAGAGTTAGAAGCTAGAGTGACGTTAGACGCCAGCTCCTCATCTGTTCCTGGCGTTTGAACGCCAGAACTGTGCCTCTTTTGGGCGTTCAACGCCAGATCCTTGCTTGTTTTTGGCGTTGAACGCCAGTCTTGACATTGGTCTGGGCGTTCAGCGCCAGCCTTCCACCCAACTTCTGGCGTTTTAGCGCCAGAATTATTTTTCCCTGGGCTCTTATTGTCCTCAGATGGATTTTGGGTGGTTTGCTCATTTCTTGGTTTTCTGCTGCCTTGAAGTGGGGCATTTAGTGCTTTCCCACTTCTTAATTGAACTGCTTGGCATTCTTCTGTTATTTGTTTTGACAGCTACTGCTTTGTTTGCTTTAATTGTACTTCCATGTTTATATTAGCCATCCTTGTCTCTTGTAGTTTATCCTTGAATTCGGCTAACTGCTTTGTTAGAAAGTCCAGTTGCTGATTGAATTCAGCAGCTTGTTTTACAGGGCTGAGTTCAGCAGTTACTGTTTTAACCTCTTCTTTCATGGAAGGGTCACTACTTAGGTACAGATGCTGATTCCTGGCAACTGTATCAATGAGCTCTTTAGCCTCTTCAATTGTCTTTCTCATGTGGATAGATCCACCAGCTGAGTAATCTAGAGACATCTGAGCTCCTTCTGCAAGTCCATAATAGAAGATGTCTAACTGAACCCACTCTAAAAATATTTCAAAGGGGCATTTTCGTACCATGATAATGAGCTGAGGATTCAACTCAAAGCTACTGACTCCAATGGAGGGTATGCAGATACTATTCCCATATGAAGCAGTAGAGGGGTTAGCATATGACCCCAGAGTCCTCCTGGACTGTTGATTTCCACTTAGATCCATGATGGAGAAAGGGAGATGATGTCAAATAAAAAATTTATTTTTATTTTTTTATTTACTTATTTAGAAAATAAATAAATTAAAATAAAGTAAAAAAAATAGGTGAATATTTTCGAAAAAATTAAGGACAGAGAAAGTGGTTAGGAAGTTTTGAAAAAGATATGATTTGGAAAAGATTTTAAATTTTGAAAAAAAATCTGAATTTTTAGAAAATAATTTTCGAAAATTTGTTTTAGAAATAGAGAGAAAAGATATTTTTGAATTTAGTGAGGAAAGAGAAAAATAATAAAATAGCACAAGATTTAATATTTTTTTTAGATCTAATGCTCCTAGTTTTCGAAAATTTTGGAGGGAAAACACCAAGGAACACCAAACTTAAAAATTTTAAGATCAAGACACAAGGAAAACTCAAGAACACTTTGAAGACTCACAAGAACACAAGAACATGAAGGAAGAACACCAAACTTAAAATTTTTTAGAAAACCAAACTAAAATTTTCGAAAAACATAGAAAAATCAACAAGAAAACACGAAACTTAAAGTTTGGCACAAAATTTAATAGAAAAATTATTTTTTGAAAAATATTTTTAATAAAACTGGTGCCCAATCATCAAGAATATAAACCAACACTCTAGCCAATTGGGCAATAAATGTAACACTTGTTTTGAAGAAGGATATTTTTTTTGAAAAGAAAATAAAAGACTCTGACCCAAAAGACAAAAATTTCCTAATCTAAGCAACAAGATTCACCGCCAGTTGTTCAAACTCAAACAATACCCGGCAACGGCGCCAAAAACTTGGTGCACAAATTGTTACTCTCTTACAATTTCGCACACATGACCAGCAAGTGCACTGGGTCGTCCAAGTAATACCTTATGTGAGTAAGGGTCGAATCCCATGGAGATTGTTGGTTTGAAGCAATCTATGGTTATCTTGTAAATCTTAGTCAGAATCATCACCTTCTCCATAGTTAGGCGCGAATGGATATCTTAGATAGGAACACGCATGTTTGAATGGAAAATAGAGATACTTGCATTAATTCATCGAGGCACAGCAGAGCTCCTCACCCCCAACAATGTAGTTTAGAGACTCATGCCGTCAAAAGGTACAAAGTTCAGATCTAAAATGTCATGAGAGATCCAAAATAAATCTCTAAAAGTTGTTTAAATATATAACTGGTAACCTAGGTTTACAGAAAATGAGTAGACTATGACAGATAGTGCAGAAATCCACTTCTGGGGCCCACTTGGTGTGTGCTGGGGCTGAGACTAAAGCTTCTCACGTGCCTGGGCTGTTTTGGGCGTTCAACGCCAGGTTGTAACCTATTTCTGGCGTTGAACTCCACTTTGTAACTTGTTTCTGGCGCTGGACGCCAGACAGCAGCATAGAACTGGCGTTGAACGCCGGTTTACGTCATCTATCCTTGAGAAAAGTATGGACTATTATATATTTCTGGAAAGCCCTGGATGTCTACTTTCCAACGCAATTGGAAGCGCGCCATTTGGACTCCTGTAGCTCCAGAAATTCGATTTTGAGTGCAGAGAGGTCAGAATCCAACAGCATCAGCAGTCCTTTTTCAGCCTGAATCAGATTTTTGCTCAGCTCCCTCAATTTCAGCTAGAAAATATCTGAAATCATAGAAAAACACACAAACTCATAGTAAAGTCCAGAAATATGAATTTTCCCTAGAAACTAATGAGAATAAACTAAAAACTAACTAAAATATACTAAAATCTATATGAAATTAACCCCAAAAAGCGTATAAAATATCCGCTCATCAGGAGGCATTGGAGAAATTTATACATAGTTTTCATAGTAATTAGGAGTAAGAGTAGTGTAGAGTAGATTGCTCTCTTAGGGTTTTAAATTTCCATTTCCTTGTAGCATTTTATAGCAAGCTTTGATCTTTGATTTTACTTCTTCAATTGTAAGTACTCTCAATTTCCTCTTTAATTAAAGCACTTTTACTTTCATTTCCTTCTGGTTCAAGTTACTTTGTTCATATTGCAATTTTGTGTTTCATGAAGTTTTGATTGATGAATTTTAAATTTCATGCCTCCTTCATGTTTGATTGCTTATTTATGTTTGGTTTTGTTGATAGTTGGTTATAGTTTTACATTTTACTTTGCAATCTTCCATGTTTTACTTTTATGCACACAAGGTGTTTGTGAAAATACCAACTCTAGATTTTGAGTTGATTTTCCCACCTTGGGTTGTGGTTTGAGTTCCTAGGATACTAGAGTCATAATGTCCGACATTTAGTGGTAATTCTTGGGTAGTTAGTTGGCTCTTGTTTCCATTGACGCTAGCCTTTTATCAACTAGTTTGGTAAGTTGGTTAGGACTTATGGATTAAGGTCAATTAAGCTTGCTTGACTTACTCCTCGATGGTTGGGGTTGACTAGGCGAGATTGACTCATGATAATTACCATAGTTGTGGTTAAGGCCATGATAGGATTCCTTGGATCCTCATTCCCAAGTCAAGGTTCTTTTATTGCATTTTTACTAGTTTTGATCTCATTTTCCTTGTTGCTTACATTACCTTCCAATTTTGATTATTGCTTAGTTCCTTTATTGCTTAGTTCTCTTAATCTTTCATATCTTGCTTGAAAACCCCCTTTAGTTCTCTTCACAACCGAAAGAAATAACATTTCATTTGCATTCCTAGGGAAGACGACCCGAGGTTTAATTACTCTCGGTTTATATTTTGTTTTGAATTGAATTATTTGATTAAGAGAATTCGTTGTTGGTTTGGACTATGCTACCAACGAAGTGATGCTTGTCTTTGATTGATTCCAAACCATGCAACAATTCTCTTTATCAACATGCACACGTGAAAGTGACATTTTTGAAGGGTCACGCGCACGCGTGAGTGACGCGTACGTATGAAGTGCTAATTTTGCAAGGTCCCGTATGCATGGACAAAGCGTACGCGGGATGATGATATTTTCGAAAGACCACGCGCACGCATAGACGACGCGTACGCATGAAAGAGTGCCCTTTGGCACGAGCACTATGCTCTTTTCAAAGAGCGCTGAAGATGACGCGCACGCGTGAGTGTACGAGCGCTACGCCCTCTGCAAGAACACTATGCAAGCCTGTGAGTGTACCAACTTGAAGTCTGTAAAGCCCAATTTGAGAAACTTGAAAGTACACCTGAGGAGTCAGGAAATTTATATAAATAGGTGGTACTTTGAATCTAGAAGATTTTTTAGTTTTAGTTTTCAGACTTTTGGAGCTTTTACCTTTCTTTATTTTGTACTTTGTTTGATATTCATTTAGGAAAAATTTTGTTTGTACTGAAAGCTATGAGTAGCTAACTCCCCTCTCATTGGGGGAGGGAGCTCTATTGTACTTGATGGATTAATTAATAGTGAATTTCTTCTTCTCTTCATCTCCTCTTTGATTCGCTAGAACGAATTTCATTCTTTATGCTTAGTGTTCAATCATCTTGGAAAAGAGGTTAAATACAAATTGGGTTTCATGGGAGCCTTGAAAAAGGAAACATGAAATCATGCTTGAAATCCCTTCTCACATTGAGTAGATCTGGATTTTGGATTAGATATGGTGACATGAAATCTACCCAAATATTTGGATCTATGAGGATGTGTGGTAAAATTAGGGACCTAGCTTATCTCTCTTCATGAGCAATTAGACCAAAGAATTGGCTGATTATCAATATTCGAGAGACTGAATTGCCAAGGAATTGGGGTTCAATCAATCATGATTTCCAAGAGCTCAATGAGTTGCATGATTGAAGATGAGATGATCTGAATTTAATCCAAAGAGAGTAATATCTCCCAACTCCAATGAATCTTCTGATACGTGGTCAGGAGGGCATTTTCGTTATCTTAGAGCTAAGAGACGGAATGGTAATCTTGTCATATTCAAGGATCTGAATACTAGAAGAATTATACCATGCCAGTCTTGGACATAAAAAAGACCAAGAGCCTGTCTCAAAAATAGTGGTGCTGAAAGGGCGATAACTCATAAAGCCCAATAGGCTAAATCAGGACAGCAAGAAGCCCAATATTGCTTTTCAAATTCAGTGGGAGGCATAATTTATTATTTATTTCGAATTTATTAGGCTTTTATTTTAATTTATTTTTCTGTTAGAGTTTGTTAGAAGATTTGATTTAGTTATAATTTGCTTAGTAGTATTTTTAGGATTTTAAATTTTAAATCAAATCTGATCTAATCCAATAAGATCAAATCTGATTTAAATTAGTTATCATATCTTTAGGATTTTAAAATTTAAATCAAATTTGATCTAATCCAATAAGATTAAATCTGATTAAAATTAAGTTATGTTATCTTATCTTTTAGTTAGTTTGTTAAGTGCCTATTTAAACACCTTATGGTGAGACAATTTAGATAACTTTTGATAAATAAAAATTTTCTTAGTTGCTTTTTAAGCACGTTTTACTGTGTGGGAAGTGAGGTGAGTGATTTGCTTCGCTTGTTGCATGGAGAAGATTGAGTGATTCAATTTTCATCCCTCTGATCTAGGTTATCAAGGACAAGTTCTTTGAAGGTCTAGTAGGGAATCCTTTCCGGTGACCTAGGTTGCTAAGAACAGGTATCTTAGAGGTCTAGTAGAAAAACCTTTATCTATCTTTTTTAATATTTTCTTATCATCTGGTATCAGTTACAGGTCGTAGGTAAATTCTTATTTATCTACACGTTCCATGGGTCTTGTTTAATCTCTTTGTTTTTTTTCTTTAATTCACCTTAGAGTTCCCCCAAAAAAAAAAAGAGTCGCAAAAAAAAATGTTTGCGTATTACGATAGTGATGATGAAGGAAGCTTATATGCGAAAAAGGGTTCTCAGTTACAAATCCCTGCATTCAAAGGGAGGAATGATCCTGAAGCGTATTTCAGATGGGAAAGGAAGGTAGAATCAATTTTTGCAAATTGCATCCTTTCAGAGGAAAAGAAGGTTCAACTGGTACAAGCCAATTTTACTGATGCTGCACGTATATGGTGGACGGAATTAGGAAGATCTAGAAGAAGGTACAGAAAGAGCCTAATTTACAGCTGGGAGAAGATGAAGAAAATCATGAGGAGGCAGTTTGTTCCATCATCATACCACATGAGGAATCGAGTTGTGCCATCATCATACCACAATGAATTTTTTGGAGGATTTTGTAAGTTGCAACAAGGTTCACAATCAGTAATGGAGTACCACACGGAATTTTTATATTTAATTGGCAAAGCTAATATTAAAAGTAGTCCTGAGGTTCTTATGGAACGATTTTTGTTTGGATTACGTGAAGAACTTGCAGATACAGTCCAACGTTACCGTTACACAACCATGGAGGATTTGGTCCAATTGGCCATTGGCTGGGAGCAGGTGCAACAAATGAGAGATCGCCATAACAAGAGAATTTCTTATACAGCTATCTTTCATTCTCCTTCAAAGCCAGAGATGGAAAAATCTGTTGAGTATGCTGTAGATGGTGATGTATTCCTAAAAGATACAAACGTGCAAAATTTCTCAACTCAGTCCTTGGGATATGAGCAATTTGAAAAATATGAGAGAATAGAAATTGAAAAAGAGAGTGAGTGTTTGAGTGAAAAGAATCCATGTTTGTTTGAAAGCGAGAGTTTTGAGAGAAAAGATGAGAATAGCAAAAGAGAGGAGTCAATGAGTGACAAAGAAACTGAAAGCAATAAACACACTTGTGAGAGAGATCTAGAAAGTTCTCGCTTAGACAAGAGTGCATTAGTATCATTGAATTCCACGGAATCTTTAGTTTCTCATACATCTAACCATGAAATTCCTAGTGTTTTTATATAAACTTTTCCAGGATTTGTAGATTCATTGATCAATTATGGAAGCATTAATATGGATGAAAAGAAAAGAAGACAAATTGCACACTTTGAACAAGATGGTGAACGTATGGTTGAAAAGATTGAACTAGCACACATGAAGGACATAGCCACAATTCAGTGGGTAGAGAAAAGTTATCAAACCATGGTATTTAAACCTGGAGATTGGGTTTGGATTCCTTGGAGGGACGAAGAGCATCTTATGCAAGATTCAAGGATGAATCTTTTTGAATAGGGAGAGAATGATACGTGGTTAGGAGGGTATTTTCGTGATATTAGAGCTAAGTGACGGAATAGTAATCTTGTCATATTCAAGGATCTGAATACTAGAAGAATTGTACCATGCCAGTCTTGAACATCAAAAAGACCAATGGTCCGTCTCAAAAACAGTGGTGCTGAAAGGGCGACAACTCATAAAGCCCAATAGGCTAAATCAGGACAGCAAGAAGCCCAATATTGCTTTTCAAATTCAGTGGGAGGCATAATTTATTATTTATTTCGAATTTATTAGGCTTTTATTTTAATTTTTTCTTTGTTAGAGTTTGTTAGAAGATTTGATTTAGTTATAATTTGCTTAGTAGTATTTTTAGGATTTTAAATTTTAAATCAAATCTGATCTAATCCAATAAGATCAAATCTGATTTAAATTAAGTTATCTTATCTTATCTTTTAGTTAGTTTGTTAGGTGCCTATTTAAACACCTTCTGGTGAGACAATTTAGATAACTTTTGATAAATAAAAATTTTCTTAGTTGCTTTTTAAGCACGTTTTATTGTGTGAGAAGTGAGGTGAGTGATTTTCTTTGCTTGTTGCATGGAGAAGATTGAGTGATTCAATTTTCATCCCTCTGATCTAGGTTATCAAGGACAAGTTCTTTGAAGGTCTAGTAGGGAATCCTTTTCGGTGACCTAGGTTGCTAAGAACAGGCATCTTAGAGGTTTAGTAGGAAAACCTTTATCTATCTTTTATGTTTTTGGTGTCTCTTTATGCCATTAAATTCCTCTTTCAATCCCATTCTTTTCTTGTCTCCCTTCCATTAGGATTTTACTACTTTGAATGTATTAAACCCCAACATAATCCCTATCATCTTCCCTATTCTTTATAGCTTTCTTTAATTTTTGCTATCATCCCATTTCCCATTTACAATTTAGTCATTTATATTTTCAGCACTTTACATTCTTGTCATTTACATTTTGGCACGTTATTGCTTTCTTTTATTTTAAGTCATTTACTATTTTGCTGTTTAGAATTCTGCAGTCACAATTATTCTTGACTAGCTTGACTAAATCACCCAGTAACTAAAATTGTTCAATCAATCAATCTCTGTGGGATTCGACCTCACTCATATTGAGTTATTACTTGACGACAGTTGGTATACTTGCCAAAGACGTATTCATTATATTAATATAGTGAATTTCGGTCATCAAGTTTATGGCGCCGTTGCCGGGGATTGATTTTGAATTGACAATGATTAAGTTGATGGGTACTTAGATTAAGTATTTTATATTTTTCTTGTTAATTACTTTAAGTCTAGTCCTTATTTTCTTTATTTTCTTTGCAACTAAAATTCCAATTGTTCATTATTTATATATCCATTCTAACAAGAAGCACATTAACTGTTTGATGCTCTGCATCAACTAACTTGACTCACCCACCCTTTTCCCAAGAGGGTGTTCATCCTTGTTTTAGATTGTGTTCTATGTTGTGTATAACAGGGAGGAGAGGAGTTGTAATCTCCTACGATTCTAAACCTGGGAGGACATTTTTGAGATTGAAAAGAGAGGCACTAGCAAGAGGCAAAAAGATAGTTGGTGAAGAAGAAGAAGAGGAGAATCAAACTCAAAATATGGAGGGTAAAGCACACAAACATCCAGATGAAGTAGTGGGCAACCATGCTCCTACACAAGAAAGGAGAGTGCTAGGCTCTTACATCAATCCCAATCCTGGGAATTATGGGAGCAGCATCTTGAGACCTAACATACATGCCAACAATTTTGGGCTCAAGCCACAGCTAATCACTCTTGTTCAGAACATCTGTTCATTTGGGAGAAATGCTCAAGAAGATCCAAACCAACATCTAACCACATTCTTGAGAATTTGTGACACTGTGAAGGCTAATAGTATTCACCCGAACACCTACAACCTGGTTTTATTCCCCTTTTCTCTCAGGGATAAATCATCAAAGTGGTTAGAATCCTTCCCAAAGGAGAGTTTGACGACTTGGGCAGAGGTGGTGAATAAGTTCCTGGTGAGATTTTACCCTCCCCAAAGAGTTAACAGGTTGAGGGCCGATGTGCAAACATTTAGACAACAAGATGAGGAAACTCTCTATGAGGCATGGGAAAGATACAAGGAGTTGATAAGAAGGTGTCCTCCAGACATGTTCAATGAATGGGTGCAGCTCCTAGGGGTGGAAAAAGGCCAGGCGGCCTACCAGGGGCCTGCAGCCTGGCCAGTGTTTGGCCTGGCCTGACCTGGCCTGTTATAAAATAGGCACAGGCTCAGGCTGTTATAAATGTCTTATTATGTTAATAGGTCAGGCCCAGGCTCACTAATTAGCCTTATTGGCATGTCAAGCCTGCCTGGGCCTGTTAAAATATAATTACATATATAAATAATTTTTTTATTATTAACAAAATTATAAAATATTTTAAATTTATTATATTTAATTATAAATAGTTTTGTATATTTTAAATACTTTAAAGTTTAAAATTTTTTATAAATATTAAATATGACATTTTACATATAAATATGTTTATTAAAAAATATTTTTTAAATAATATTTTTATTTTTGTTAAAAAAATTAGCAGGCACTTTAACAAGCTTCAGGTCAGGCCAGGCTGAATAATAGGCCATGCTTAGTACTTTGAAAAAAGCCTATAGCAGGCTGCAGGCCAGGCTCAGGCCAATCAACTACATGACAGGCCAGGCCTGTTAAGAGCAAAGCCTGGCCTGGCCTGGCCTGTTTCCACCCCTAGCAGCTGCATATCTTCTACGAAGGATTGTTCCAAAAATCAAAGAAGGCTTTAGATCATTCTTCAGGAGGCTCTCTCAACAAGAAGAAGACAATTGAAGAGGCCATAGACATCATAGAAACTATGGCCAATAATGAGTACTTCTATGCCTCCGATAAAAACCCAAGACGGGGAGTAATGGAGCTCAATTCTATGGATACTCTATTGGCTCAAAATAAGGTGATCACAACTCAACTAGCAGCTCTCACTAAGCAAATAGAGAAGAATCAAGTCTCAGCTATCCATGCTCAAGCACCTATGCAAGAAGAAGATAACCCAAAAGTTGAATGTGAATGGGAGCAAGCCAAATATGTGAATAATTCATCCAGACAACCATATGACCTTAATGCTAAAACCTACAACTCAGGTTGAAAGAACCACCCAAATTTTAGGTAGAGAAACCAACAAAACCATACCCAAGACCACAAACCATACCATTCTAACCAGTACAACAACCACAACCTCAACCATCAATCAAGCAATAATAGACCTTACCACAATTCATATAATGCACCCTACCACTCCAACCAACAACCACACAGTAACCAGTCTCAAAATGTATCATCCCCAACCCCACAACCATGTGATGACAACGACAATTTTGCAAAATTAGAGGCCGTGATGTCATAATTGGCAGGGAGTATTGTCACTATTACAGAGAGACAATTTCAAGCTGAAAAAAGATAGATGCATACCAAGAGGAGGCCAGGTCTAATATAAAGAACCAAGGGGCAGCAATCACAAAACTGGAAACATAATTGGGACACTTATCCAAGCAGATACCAATGTCCACAAATACATTCCCCAGTGACACTATGACCAACCCAAGAGGAGAATGCAAGGCCATCACACTAAGAAGTGGGAAGCATCCTCAAGTCACAACTTGTAAGAAGAAGAGGTTGCAAATGACTCAGAAACTAAGAAGGAAGAAGAGACACCTAATCCAGCTCCACCAAAGCAAGTCTTCAAGCCTTATGTACCAAAAGTACCCTACCGACAAAGGCTGAGAAAAGATGGGAAGGACATCCAATTTTCTAGGTTCTTGGATATCTTTAAGAGGCTCCAAATTAACATACCTTTTGCTGAGGCATTAGAGCAAATGCCCCTCGAAGCCAAGTTCCTAAAGGAGCTTATGACTAAGAAAAGAACTGGGGAGAAAAGGAAACAGTGGTGCTAACGGAGGAATGTAGTGCCATCATACAAAAGAAGCTTACTCAAAAGATGAAGGATCTTGGGAGCTTCCAAATCCCCTGCATCATAAGGGATATTAGAATTGAAAAAGCATTGTGTGATCTGGGAACTAGTATCAACCTTATGTCCGTAGCCATGATGAAGAGAATGAGAATTGAAGAGGTCAAACCAACAAGAATGGCACTTCAACTAGCTGATAGGACATTCAAGTTTCCCCATAGGCTAGTGGAAGACTTGTTGGTTAAAATGGGAGAGTTCGTCTTCTGAGCTGATTTTGTGATGCTTAATATAGAAGAAGAGGCTAATGCATCAATCATACTAGGGAGACCATTCTTGGCAAAAGCTGGAGCTATAATTAATGTGCAAAAGGGAGAGTTAGTATTAAGGCTGCATGAAAAAAAGATGGTGTTCAATGTTTTCACTGCAATGAGCTACCCAAAGGAGTCCCTTGGTGAATGCATGATGGTAGACACAATGGAAAAGCTGGTTCAAGGAGTCCTAGAAGAAGACAAACTTGAAGATGCAATGGAACAAGAGTAACAGACATCATGTGGTGAGCTACCACAATAAATCATGGAAGGCTCAATCATGCCAGACAAGGAAAACAAAGAGGAAGTGGAAGCAACAAAGCTGGAGTTAAAGACCCTGCTCCCAAGCTTGAAGTATTCTTACTTGGGAAGCAATGACACTTTCCCAGTAATTATCAATTCAGCCTTGAGCAAGGAACAAGAAGAGGAGCTCATTGAGGTGTTGAAACAACACAAGGATGCCATAGGGTGGACACTTTCAGATTTAAAGGGGAATAGCCCTTCAATGTGCATGCATAAAATCCTTCTTGAGGAGGATGCCAAGCCCTCAAGACAGCCACAACGAAGATTGAATCCAACAATGAAAGAAGTGGTGCAAAAAGAAATGCTGAAGTTGTGGCAAGCAGCGGTGATTTACCCAATCTCAGACAGCCCTTGGGTGAGCCCTGTTCAAGTAGTCCCCAGGAAAGGAGGAATTCCAGTGGTGCCAAATGAAAGAAATAAGTTGATACCAACAAGAACAGTGACTGGATGGTGCATGTGTATAGACTACATAAAGCTCAATGAAGCCACAAGGAAGGACCATTTTCCTCTATCATTCATGGATCAAATGTTGGAGAAGCTTGCTGGACATGAGTACTAATGTTTTTTGGATGGATACTCAGGCTACAACAAGATTGTAGTGGATCCTAAAGACCAAAAGAAGACTTCTTTCACTTAAACTTATGGTGTTTTTGCATATAAATGCATGCCCTTTGGTTTGTGCAATGCACCTGCCACATTCCAAAGGTGCATGCTGTCCATTTTTTCTAATATGATTGAGAGGTTTATTGAGGTATTCATGGATGATTTTTCAGTGTTTGGTGACTCCTTTCCTAATTGCTTACACCATCTTGCCTTGGTGCTCAAGAGATGCCAAGAGACTAACCTAGTTTTTAATTGGGAAAAGTGCCATTTTATGGTTACTGAAGGGGTAGTCTTTGGCCACAAAATCTCTAAGAAAGGCATAGAGGTAGATAGAGCCAAGGTGGAAGTTATTGAAAAATTACCCCCACCTTGTAATGTCAAAGCAATTAGAAGTTTCTTAGGACATGCTGGATTCTATAGAAGGTTCATTAGAGACTTTTCAAAAATTACCAAACCTTTAAGTAACTTGCTTGTCTTTAATACCCATTCATCTTTGATAGAGAGTGTATGCAAGCTTTTGATGAGCTTAAAAGAAAGCTCTTCTCTACACCAATTATAGCACCACCTAGCTGGGATTTACCTTTTGAATTGATGTGTGATGCATCAGACTTTGCTATTGGTGTTGTCCTAGGACAAAGGAGAGACAAGCTAGTGTATGTCATCTATTATGCTAGCAAGGTTCTTAATGAAGCCCAAAGGAACTACACCACCATGGAAAAAGAACTCCTTGCTATAGTTTTTGCATTTGATAAATTCATATCTTACCTCATTGGTTCTAAAGCCATTGTGTTTACTCACCATGCAGCTCTTAAAAACTTGTTAACTAAGCAAAAATCCAAGCCTAGACTGATAAGATGGATCCTATTACTCCAAGAGCTCAACATTTAAATCAAGGATAGAAGTGGAGCAGAGAACAAGGTGGCTGACCACCTATCAAGGATCCCACATGAAGGGGCTGAAGCACACAACCCTGGGATAAATGAAAGCTTCCGGATGAGCAAATGATGATGTCCAAGAGGCTTCATGGTTCGCAGACATAGCCAACGTCAAGGCCATTGGAGCGCTACCTTCCAACATCAATAAGCACTTGAAAAGGAAGCTCATCAATGATGCCAAGCATTACATTTGGGATGAGCCTTACCTCTTCAAAAGGTGTACTGATGGGGTTTTAAGAAGATGCATCTCTCATGAGAAAGGACAAGAGGTCCTTTGGCATTGCCATGGATCTATCTATGGAGGACATTTTAGTAGAGAAAGAACTGCACACAAGGTATTGCAGTGTGGATTCTTTTGTTCTACAATATTCAAAGATGCAAAAGAGTTTGTGACAAAGTGCAATGAGTGTCAAAAAGCTGGCAACTTACCCAAGAAAAATAAAATGCCACAGAGATTCATCATGGAGTTGGAGTTGTTTGATGTTTGAGGGATTGATTTCATGGGACCTTTCCAACCCTCATACTCTAACAATTACATATTGGTGGCTGAGGACTATGTATCCAAATGGGTGGAGGCCGTAGCTGTATCAACAAATGACAACAAAGTGGTGATCAATTTCTTGGGGAAGAACATATTTAGCTGGTTTGGGGTTCCAAGAGCTCTTATGAGTGATGGGGGAACTCACTTTTGCAACAAGCAACTAGAGACACTCCTCCTCAAATATGGTGTTAAGCACAAGGTAGCCACCCCCTACCATCCACAAACCAATGGTCAAGCTGAAATTTCAAATAGAGAGCTCAAGAGAATCCTTGAGAAGACTATTGGGAGCTCAAGAAAAGATTGGTCTAAGGAGCTAAATGATGCATTGTGGGCTTATAGAACGGCTTTTAAGACACCTATTGGCATGTATCAATACCAATTGGTGTTTGGAAAAGCTTGTCATCTACCAGTGGAGCTTGAACATAGAGCATTTTGGGCTCTAAAGCTATTGAACTTTGATAATCAAGTTGCTGGAGAAAGAAGGTTGATGCAGCTCAATGGGTTAGAAGAATTCAGAACTCAATTTTATGAAAATGCTAAGATTTACAAGGAGAAAACAAAGAAATGGCATGATCAAAAGCTGGTAAGAAGAGAGTTTGTAGAAGGTCAAAAGGTGCTGTTATACAACTCAAGGCTCAAGTTTTTCCCAGGAAAGCTGAAATCAAGATGGTCTGGACCCTTCACAATCATCAAGGCCTCTCAATATGGTCTTGTGGAGCTCATGGATGACAAAACTCAGAGGACTTTCACTGTCAATGGCCACAGACTTAAGCATTACTTGGGAGAATCACTAGAGGAGCAAAAGGTGAACTATAACCTCAACTAAAGAGGAAGAATCGTTAAGCTAGTGACGTTAAAGAAGCTCTAGTTGGGAGGCACCCCAACACTCATATCCTTTCAATTTCAAGCTTTCTAGAGTAGCTTATGTTTAGTCACTTTGGTTGATTGTTTTTCAGTTAAGTTGTTAGGTATTTAGTTGATAGTTTCTTTGATTTGAACTTCAAAAGTCTTTCTAGTTGCTGGAAGTGCAACCTTGCATGTTACATTACGTGATCATGTTAATTGGGTTGAGAAGCTGGCTAAAGAACTAAGTTTGGTGTGGCCACCAACCCACTTAACTTTTGAACTTACAATAATTTGATTAAATTTTAAGAGTAAGCCAAAAATTTAAGTTTGGTGTGGCCACCATCATGAGCCAGTTACTAGATTTAAAGAACCTAAGTTTGGTGTCTAAGGGACACACAAAATGAATACTATTCAAGAGGCTAGGCTGTTGGAAGCAAAAGGACACCCCAGCACAAGAAGGGGCCTATGCATTGAAGCTGCACCATAATGAGTAAAAGGATGTTGAATCCCATGTTGAAAATCTGTTTTTTGAATTTACTACTTAGTGTTCCTTTTAGTCAGCTAGTTGTTTTAGAATTCTGCTATGAGTCCTTTAAATTCCCAATTTTTATTTTGAGGAAGAAAATGTCTTTTGTTAAGTTTTCACTACACCAATAAAATTAGTTTGTTCCCACAAAGAGTTAATGATGAGTTGTTGCAAAATAAGGATAAGAGACTAAGACCTAAGTGAGCTGGATTCAAAATAAGAAGATGAGAAACAAGTATAAAATCATGAATTGAAGTTTGGAAGTGAGTAATTCAAAATGAAAAAACTAGACCTAGAGGACAAAACAAGTAGATGCTGAGGATGACCCGTATATACCAATAGAACCAATAAGTAGTAAGCAAGACCCAAGGATCTGAGCATCAACTACTAGGATAAAAGAAAGAAACAAATAGTTCAAAGAGCCAATATCGTAGTAGATGCTTGTGGTGAAGATGTGTCAAGAAGGGAGACTTAAGCAAGTAGATTCTTAAGGGTGTTTCAACACCTAGTACCCTAAAACCAACTGGTTTGGGAGTGCTAATTGAAAGCTTAACCTAAAGGTTTGTCTTGAGACAAAATACTTAGAGTCGTGGTCAATCAATGAAACAAAAGAAGAATGAAAAGAAAAGAGCAATCAAAAGGAAATAACAAATCTTACTACTTCAAGGTGACAATTAATAGAAAGGGCTCTAAAAGCAAGCACTTAAAAGGGTCCTCAAAGGTTTGAGAGTTTATTGTAATATGAAAGTGATAGTAGAGAATTATTGCCGGTTTAGAATCAACTGAAACAAGAATCAATTCGTTGGTAGCATAGTCCAAACCAACAATGAATTCTCATAATCAAATGTTTAATCCAAAGGATATCACAATTCAAACCAATTATAACCGAGAGTATTTAGACTCCCAAGTCATTCTCCGTAGGAACTAATGCCGATGAGTGCACAATTTTGGTTGTGAAGAGCAAGGGGGTTTCAACGGTTGAAATGAACAAATAAAGAGATAAAAGAATGAGACAAAATTACAATTAATAAAGTAATGAAGGAATAAAAGAACTATGTATGAAATATGGACAAGTAATGCTATAAAGTGATGGAAAAGTGGTTCAAAACATAAATGAAACCTTGACTTGGGATGAGTTATGGAATCCCTTCCTTGCCATAACCACAACTATGATAATTATGATGGATTAATCTCACTAAGTTAACCCTTAACATTGAAGAGTAAGTCAAGTGTGCATAATTGTTATTAATCCACAAATCCTAGCTAACTTACTAATTACCTTAGTAAAAATCTAGCGTTAGTGGAAACAATAACAACTAACAACCCAAGAATTATCACTAAATGTTGTCCATTATGGCTCTAGTAATCCATATACTCATTTTTCCCCAAGCCAAGGGGTGGAAATTACCCCATAATCAAAATTGGCATTTTATCAAACACCTAATATGCATAATCATAAAATATGGCAAAATTGGGAAAATAATAAAAGCTATGAACCACAAATGATAACAAGCAACTAAAGCAACTCAACAAACATTTAATAAGCATCAACATCAAATTCAACAACTAGAAACCCAAAATTGTAAACTATGCATATATTGACAAGAGAAATGAAAATAGATGAAAGTGTAGAACAAGTAATCTAATTAAAAGAGAAATTAAAGAAATACTTACAATGCAATTGCTATAATCCAAAATCAAACTTGAATTGTAAAATGCTAGAAACCCTAACTAAGAACCCTAAGAGAGAATTTCCTAATCTACACTACTCCTACTGCTACTATGTAAAACTATTTAAAAATTGAGCTCCCTTTGTTATGTGTTGTTGCTCCTTCATATAGCCTTTGATTTCAGCCTCCAAGCCATCAGAAATGGGCCAAAAGAGCCTCAAAATCGTGAGTCACGTGCATTTTTAATGAAGGCACGCACTGGTACTTATGCGTACGCACAAACGTGTGCACACGCACACTCTGCCAAAATCTCTTCTTGTGCGTACGTACAGGAGGTTGTGCGCACGCACACTAAGTGATGCTTGAATGGACGCGTGACACGCACTATGCGGCTCACGCGCACACGTGGCTCTGCTCTGATGGTTGTGCATACGCACGTGGGTCTGTGTGTACACACACATCGCTGTGCTCTTCTCATTTGTTTCTTCATGCTTCCTCAACTTTGCATGCTCCTCTTCCATTCTCTCCAAGCCATTCCTACCTTATATATCTGAAATCACTCACAAAAAACATCAAGGCATCGAATGGAAGGCAAATGGGATAAAATTAATCAAATCAAGCACAAAAGAGCATGTTTTCATAATCAAGCACAAATTAGGAGGAATGTTCAAAAGCATGCTATTTAAGGGAATAAGTGCAAGTTTATATCATGAAATCCATTCAATTTCAACCAAAAATCATCATCAAATATGGATTCATCAGAAAGCAATAACAAAGTTCATGCATGATTTGATACTTAGCCTTTATCTTTAATTATGAATACATTCTCTTAAGGGTAAAGTCTTAATCAATTAGAACAATTCACATTGATTTGCTTGAGGACAAGCAAAATTTATGTCTGGTGTTGTGATGACTTACATCATCTATCTCTTTCTCTTATCTAAAAGGATCATAGAATTGGTAAAATCTCATTCTAGTGATGCATTTATCTGAACTATATGATGAATTTATTGGATATTGCTTTGAAATGAGTCTTGCTTGAATTTCAGGTGAAAAGAGCAACAAAGAATGACGAAAGCAAGAAAAAGAAAAAAAAAACAGGGAGCCTTGGATACAGGGGAGCGCCTTTGGCGCAGCGTTCTTGCAAAGAACGCTTCAAAGCCTAGGGTAGCGTGCTACGCTTGTTTGAAGAGCGTTACGCACTCCTGCGAAGCACTATACATGACCAAGATAGTGCCCTTGGCACTACGCTCTCTTTCAAGAGCGCTTTGTGTATTTAGAAGGAGCGCCTTGGGCTCTACGCTCTTCACCAAAGGGCGCCTGCGATAGTTTGCAAAGTTGCGATTTAAAATTCGGCTGGTGACGCGCACGCGTGAAAGTGACATTTTTGAAGGTCCCGCATACGCGTGAAGTTCTAATTTTGCAAGGTCCCGCGTACGCATGGACAAAGCGTACGCGGGATGGTGATATTTTTGGAAGACAACGCGCATGCATGGACGACACGTACACGTGGAAGAGCGCCCTTTGGCGCGAGCGCTACGCTCTTTTCAAAGGGCGCTGAAGATGACGCGCACGTGTGGGTGACGCGTACGCGTGAGTGTACAAGTGCTACACCCTCCGCAAGAATGCTGCGCCAGCCTGGGAGTGTACCAACTTGAAGTCTGAAAAGCCCAATTTGAGAAACTTGCAAGTACACCTGAGGAGTCAGGAAATTTATATAAATAGGTGGTACTTTGAATCTAGAAGAGTTTTATGTTTTAGTTTTCAGACTTTTGGATCTTTTACCTTTCTTTATTTTGTACTTTGTTGGATTTTCATTTTGAAAAAATTTTGTCTGTACTGAAAGCTATGAGTAGCTAACTCCCCTCTCATTGGAGGAGGGAGCTTTATTATACTTGATGGATTAATTAATAGTGAAATTCTTCTTTTCTTTATCTTCTCTTTGATTTTCTAGAAGGAATTTTGTTCTTCATGCTTAGTGTTCAATCATCTTGGAAAAGAGGTTGAATACAAATTGGGTTTTCATGGGAGCCTTGGAAAACGAAACATGAAATCATGCTTGAAATCTCTTCTCACATTGAGTAGATCTGGATTTTGGGATTGGATACGGTGACATAAAATCTACCCAAATATTCGAATCTATGAGGATGTGTGGTAAAATCAGGGACCAAGCTTGTCTCTCTTCATGAGCAATTAGACCAAGGAATTGGCTGATTATCAAGATTTGAGAGATTGAATCACCAAGGAATTAGAGTTCAATCAATCATGATTGCCAAGAGGTCAATGAGTTGCATGATTGAAGATGAGATTATCTGAATTTAATCAAAAGAGAGCAATATCTCCCAACTCCAATGAATCTTCCCTGTTCTTATCTTCCCTATTCTTTATAACTTTCTTTAATTTCTGCTATCATCCCATTCTCAATTTACAATTCAGTCATTTATATTTTCAGCACTTTACATTCTTTTCATTTACATTTCTGCATGTTATTGCTTTCTTTTATGTTAGGTCATTTACTATTTTGCTGTTTAGAATTCTGCACTCACAATTATTCTTGATTAGCTCGACCAAATCACCTAGTAACTAAAATTGTTCAATCAATCAATCTCTGTGGGATTCGACCACACTCATAGTGAGTTATTACTTGACGACAGTTGGTATACTTGCCAAAGATGTATTCATTATATTGATATAGTGAATTTCGGTCATCAAGTTCCTACCACCATAATTTCTGATTGAGATTCCCGTTTCACTTTAAAATTCTGGGGGCATTTCAGAGAGCCTTTGGAACCCAGTTGAGCTTAAGTATAACATACCATCCTCAAATAGATGGTCAATCTGAGAGGAGAATACAGACCCTGAAAGATATGTTGAGGGCTTGTGTACTAGACCAACCGGCAAGTTGGGATCGGTATATGCCGCTAGTGGAGTTTGGATACAACAATAGCTACCACGCCAGCATTGGAATGGCTTCGTTAAGGCTCTGTATCATAGGAAATGTCAATCTCCACTATGCTGGTATGAACTGGGGAATCGAGTTTGTTAGGGCCTGAATTTGTAGCTGAAACCACTGAACAGGTCAAGAAAATCCAACATAGGATTCTCACCGCTCAGAGTCGCCAGAAGAGCTACGCCGATCATAGGCGGAAACCCTTAGAGTTTGATGAAGGGTATCACATTTTTCTTAAGGTTACTCCGACAACCAGAATAGGTAGAGCGATTAAAGCAAAAAAATCGAATCCTCTTTATATCGGTCCATTTCAGATTTTGAAGAGAATTGGGCCGGTAGCCTACAGAATTGCATTACCGCCACATCTTTCGAACCTACATGACGTGTTTCACGTGTCACAACTTTGAAAGTACACTCCTGATGCCAGCCATGTGTTAGAATCCGAACCCATCTAGTTCAAAGAAAAATTGACATTTCAAGTAACTCCGATCAGGATTGACGACACTAGTATTAAGCGGTTGCGCAGAAAAGAAGTTATGTTAGTCAAAATTGCTTGGAGTTGGGCTGGTATAACGGAGCACATATGGGAACTCGAATCCGATATGTGGAAGGACTATCCACACTTGTTCTCAGGTAACTATATTTGAATTTTGTGGGCAAAATTCTTTTTTAGGTAGGTAGCATGTAAACCCCGCATAATTAACAAATAATTAGCCAATAAATTAATTATTAATCCAAGAAATTAGAAAATATAATTTTGTAATTTATTATGGTAGAATTAATTGAAACATGAATTTTGACACTAACTTTAAAGAATTTGGCCCAAGATTGGGCCAAATAGGCCGAACCGGTCGAACTGGGCCAGAACCAGGCCCATGGCCCAACCCAAGCCTCATTAAACAAAATGAACTCCGCATCCTCTTCCTCCCTCATAAGCTATTCACGCTGCACAAAGAAAAGGGGAGGAGAAAGGAGATTATCAAAACCAAAGCTTGATTTCAAATCAAGATAACTTCCAATCCGGAGTTCCGATGGTCGGACCATTTACGGTCACGTGACCATTACGTCGGGCACTACAAATCTATCGGAACAATTTTACAGGTAAGCCTCATTTTCACCCCAGCTGCTCTACTCCTTAATTTTTAAAATTATGAGAGTATATGTTAAGATTTTGTTGGTTTTGTGTTTTAGATTCGAATTAACTTGCGAAAATTGTCGGGTCTAGCTTACTTGAGCTGTAAGTCAGGTAAGAACCCTCAAACCCTTTGTGGAATATTGAATTAGTTAACTTTATATTAATTGTGGTGATAATTGTGATGTTATAATGAAAATTTATTGTCGGTTGGAGTCAAGATTGAGAATGTGGATCATGGATTGAACTTTGGTTGCTAGACGGCTATTTAGTGTGGTTTTAGAGTCTTGGAAGGCTTGGAAAACACTGAATTGTGAGGTGTTCTGGGCATTAATGAGGAATTGGGCAAGGTGTGGTTTTGGTTTCTCGTAACTAAAATATAATGTGTCCTAAAAACTTAGGTTAGTTAACTGTAGGATAAGATTGAATTATTTATGATGTTGATGACTGAGATTGGTTGATATGTATGAGGGTTAGAAATTTGTGGTTGTGGTTGATGCTATGATGTTTGTGATGTTTAATCTTGTATATGAGATTGATAAATGATGATGATGATGATGTATATTGGAATGTTGTTTTGAACTTTAAATATGGATTGAAAACTTGATGGAAATGGTGAATTAGTATATTCAGAAGTGTTGCGATATAATTGAGGTTGGTTTAGAGCCGTTTTTGAAAGATTTGCTAAGTTTTAAAAGGGTTGGAATTTAAATGTTTTGAAAGTTGAGGTTTGGCATTGTAATGAAATCTTTGATTTTTGACCAACTTCAGCGTGCCAAAACTGGGCCACCGGATCTTCAATTTTTCTCAAACTTATCTAGAATGAAAATTTGGTCTGAGAGGTTTACACTATTCGAAGAACAAATTGAAAAATATTTTAAAATAAAAAAGTTATGCGCGTCCAAAGTTTGGTATGCAAAATATGAGTTCTACACAAAACAGCTTTTTGCAACTTCTGTTATGCACGCGTACGCGAGGGGAACACACGACACGGCTGTTGGGCACTGCCCAGAGATCCCGCGTACGCAGCAGTGTAACGCGTACGCCGAAGTTGGGATTTTCACGGTTGCGTGCGCGGCCATATGGCACGTGACACGGGCATAGTTCTCGGTTTGAGGAGCTTGCGTACGCGAAGAAATGACAGGTACGCAAGAGTGGCCAGAATTTCTTCCTACGTACGCGAGTAGGAGCTGCGTACACGGGTCCCCTGTTTTTCTAAAGAATGAATTTTACTTTCTAAACCGTTCATTTAACTTTCAAAAGCTTTGTAATTCTTGTTTAAAGCTTGATAGGTGTATTTTGGGTAATGGAGTATGATTAGGACTGTTGAAGAAGATAACTTGTTGGTGAAAAAAGAGGTTAAATGGATGATGATGAATAAAAAAGTGCTATGATGCTATATATATGCTGTGATTAATGGATGAATTCATGATGTATAATGATACGATGTTTGATACTGATGAATATAAGGCTTATGCGCTTTTGATTATCTAAAATGTGAGTTTTCCTGGAAAAGATGCAGTGGCTTGCCAGCACGTGCTCCAGGTTGAGACTCGATACTCTGTTGATCCTACGTCGCAAGATGCGGCCAAGCACATTAACTCCCCAGAAATTCCCCCAATGAGCTGAATTTATTTATGATGAGAAAAAGTTATGCATAGACTCTTGGGGATGTGCGCACAAGGGACTGTTGAGGGTTTAGCAGCCGGACATGTCGAGTTGGCTTTATAACTGACAGATGAGACTCATCAACTATAGGGTAGGTGATTGATGAGCGGATAATTTATACGCTTTTTGGCATTGTTTTTAGTATGTTTTCAGTGTAATTTAGTTAGTTTTTATTATATTTCTATTAGATTTTAAATAAAAATCACAATTCTAGACTTTACTATGAGTTTATGTGTTTTTCTGTAATTTCAAGTATTTTTCTGGCTGAAATTGAGGGAGCTGAGCAAAAATCTGATTCAGGCTGAAAAAGAACTGCTGATGCTGTTGGATTCTGACCTCCCTGCACTCGGAATGGATTTTCTGGAGCTACAGGAGTTCAATTGGCGCGCTTTCAATTGCGTTGGAAAGTAGACATCTAGGGCTTTCCAGCAATATATAATAGTCCATACTTTGCTCAAGGATAGATGACGTAAACTGGCGTTCAACGCCAGTTCCATGTTGCAGTCTGGCGTCAAACGCCAGAAACAGGTTACAAGTTGGAGTTAAACGCTCAAAACAGGTTACAACCTGGCGTTTAACTCCAGAAACAGCCTAGGCACATGTAAAGCTTAAGTCTCAGCCCCAGCACACACCAAGTGGGCCCCAGAAGTGGATTTCTACACCATCTATCATAGTTTATTCATTTTCTGTAAACCTAGGTTACTAATTTAGTATTTAAACAACTTTGAGGGATTTATTTTGTAACTCATGACATTTTAGATCTGAACTTTGTACTCTTTGACGGCATGAGTCTCTAAACTCCATTGTTGGGGGTGAGGAGCTCTGCTGTGTCTCGATGAATTAATGCAATTATTTCTGTTTTCTATTCAAACACGCTTCTTTCTATCTAAGATGTTCATTCTCACTTCAATATGATGGATGTGATGATTCATGACAATCATCACCATTCTCAACCTATGAACGCGTGCCTAACAACCACCTCCGTTCTACCTTCGATTGAATGAGTATCTCTTGGATTCCTTAATCAGAATCTTCGTGGCATAAGCTAGAATCCATTGGCAGCATTCTTGAGAATCCGGAAAGTCTAAACCTTGTCTGTGGTATTCCGAGTAGGATTCAGGGATTGAATGACTGTGACGAGCTTCAAACTTACAAAGCTTGGGCGTAGTGACAGACGCAAAAGGATCAATGGATCCTATTCCAGCATGAGTGGGAACCGACAGATGATTAGTCGTGCGGTGACAGCGCACCTGGACCTTTTTCACTGACAGGACGGATGGTAGCCATTGACAACGGTGATCCACCAACACACATCTTGCCACAGGAGGAATCTTGCGTGCGTGAAGAAGAAGACAGGGAGAAAGCAGAGATTTAGAAGACAAAGCATCTCCAAAACTCTAACATATTCTCCATTACTGCAGAACAAGTATTTAATCCATGCTCTTTTATTCTTCGCAATTCACACTGATAGTTATAATTGATTTCCTGACTAAGATTTACAGGATAACCATAGACTGCTTCAAACCAACAATCTCCGTGGGATTCGACCCTTACTCACGTAAGGCATTACTTGGACGACCTAGTGCACTTGCTGGTTAGTTGTGCGAATTTGTGAGAAATAGTAATATTGACATTGACATACACATTTTCGTAAACCAGTGATAAACCCCGATTTTTTGGTTTATCTTGTGCTTAATTTGGGTGGTTTTATCAATTTTTCTCACATTTATTCAATGAAATAGCATGATTTTGTAATTCTCCCTGAATTTGTGCTTAAATGTGAAAACATGCTTTTTAGGCCTTAAAATAGCTAAATTTAATTCACTTTAATTCCATTCGATGCCTTGATATATTTGTTAAGTGATTTTAGGTTCATAAGGCAAGTATTGGATGGAAGAAGTGAGGAGAGAAGCATGCAAAGTGCGAGAACTCATGAAGAAATGAAGGAACCGTAAAGCTGTCAAGCCTGACCTCATCGCACTCAATCGACCATAACTTGAGCTACAGAGGTCCAAATGAGGCGGTTCTAGTTGCATTGGAAAGTGAACATCCGGGGCTTCCAAATGATATAAAATTTGCCATATGTTGTTTCGTGTTTAGGGGCGCTCACACGCCATCTACTCGTGCGCGCCGATGCGGCTCGTGGCCCACTAAAGATGAAATCACTGGGGGCAATTTCTGAAGCAGTTTGGGCCCAACCCAACTCATTTCTAATGCTATTTCATGCAGAATTCAAGCTTGGGCAAAAGGGGGCGCAATTGTTTGGTAGCTTAGGATCATGTAGGTTAGTTTCTAGAGAGAGAAGCTCCCTCTTCTCTCTTGAATTAGGTTAGGTTAATCCATCTTAGATCTAGGCATGATTTCTTGATTTCATCTTGTTTCCTATACAATTTCTTATTCTACTACTCTATTCTTCTTAGTTCTCTTGTCAATTTTACTTTTATGACTCTTTTATGTTTATGAATGCTCATGTTGGATTTTGTTTACTTTTAATGAAATTGAATGTTTGATGCCCTTTTGATGATGATTTAGATTGTTGATTTACTTTTCTTGCAATTGGTAGTTGGTAGATTTACTATTTTTTTGCACTTTTACCATGCTTCCTTTTATGCCTTCCAAGTGTTTGACAAAATGCTTGGTTGGTATTTAGAGTAGATTTTGAGCATTCTTGGCTTGGAAATAGTAATTAGGCAATCTTGAGTCATGAAAATCCAACTCATGTTGGTGATCTAGAGTTGTTAGTTAATATTATTTCCATTGACTCTAATCTTTTTCTAATTCAATTAGTGAGTTGATTAGGACATTTGGATTAAGATTAACTAGTCTTGTTTGACTTTCTCTCTTGGAAGATAACTTATACCTTCTTCCAATGTTGGAGATAACGAAATAGGATAAATTCGTGTTAATTATTGTTATGATTAATGACTAGGATAGAAAGCCTATGATCTCAAACCTTGCCATGAATGTCTCTCTTTATTACTTGCCCTCTTTAAATATTTGCTTGATTTACTTTTCTTGTCATTTACTTTATCGCCACTTTTATAAAACTAAACCCCTTGCACCTTCATAGCCAATAATTGACCACTTCATTGCAATTCCTTGTGAGACGACCCGGAGTCCAAATACTTTGGTTAATTTTCATTGGGGTTTGTACATGTGACAAAACCATATATTTAATTTGATTCGAGGATTGACTATTGGTTTGGACTATACTAACAACGAAGTTCTAATTTCTACAAGAGAAATTCTAGACCGACAACAATTTTCGCAATCAGTAGGCATACATAATATGCATTTGTCTGTTTGCTTTGGTTTGCATTCTTGGGTTTGCCTATTTGATATTCATGCTTAATTGCTATATGTTCTATTTGCTGTATCTGTAAACTACCTGTGTTTTCCTTGTATGCATTGTTTGTCTGTGCAACTGAGATGGTTATAACTTAGCTGACATGGCATTTTTTTTTAATTTTGAATTTTTTAAAAGAATTAGAATTCTCAAAAAATTAAAAACTTCATATTATATACTTTTGTTCACATCAACAATTTATAACCTATTCTACCAACTACGTCAGATAGGTTTATTGAATCTCAAAATTTAGTATGAATTTTCTTGTTTGGTCAAACGAACTAGGTGTGTATTGTCAATACTCGCAGTCCACTTTTTTTCTTCCTTTCCTTTGTTTCATAAAATAGAGGGTTAAAAAGGCCAAGGAAAAAATAAGGAGAAAATAGGAAAAGAAGTGAGAAAAAGAAAGAGCACTCAGTGAAGGCATGGTCACTGATTCTTCTCCCTTTCAACAAAGGCATGCATCCTTTATTTTCTTCTTCTTCTTTTAACAATGGCATGCATCATATTTTTTTCTTAATTTCAAAATTTTATTTAAACTTTTTTTATTTTAGGTCATTCATCCTAGATGATTCCCTTTCAAGGCAAATCGGCAACACCTTATTCTCCTCCGGCGATGCTGCTCACCGCGACAGCTCTTCCACGTCGTGCGTCTTCGATCCCCACCAGTGCTCTTGAGTCATTAATACCCAACTCATGTTGGTGATCTAGAGTTGTTAGTTAATATTATTTCCATTGACTCTAATCTTTTTCTAATTCAATTAGTGAGTTGATTAGGACATTTGGATTAAGATTAACTAGTCTTGTTTGACTTTCTCTCTTGGAAGATAACTTATACCTTCTTCCAATGTTGGAGATAACGAAATAGGATAAATTCGTGTTAATTATTGTTATGATTAATGACTAGGATAGAAAGCCTATGATCTCAAACCTTGCCATGAATGTCTCTCTTTATTACTTGCCCTCTTTAAATATTTGCTTGATTTACTTTTCTTGTCATTTACTTTATCGCCACTTTTATAAAACTAAACCCCTTGCACCTTCATAGCCAATAATTGACCACTTCATTGCAATTCCTTGTGAGACGACCCGGAGTCCAAATACTTTGGTTAATTTTCATTGGGGTTTGTACATGTGACAAAACCATATATTTAATTTGATTCGAGGATTGACTATTGGTTTGGACTATACTAACAACGAAGTTCTAATTTCTACAAGAGAAATTCTAGACCGACAACAATTTTCGCAATCAGTAGGCATACATAATATGCATTTGTCTGTTTGCTTTGGTTTGCATTCTTGGGTTTGCCTATTTGATATTCATGCTTAATTGCTATATGTTCTATTTGCTGTATCTGTAAACTACCTGTGTTTTCCTTGTATGCATTGTTTGTCTGTGCAACTGAGATGGTTATAACTTAGCTGACATGGCATTTTTTTTTAATTTTGAATTTTTTAAAAGAATTAGAATTCTCAAAAAATTAAAAACTTCATATTATATACTTTTGTTCACATCAACAATTTATAACCTATTCTACCAACTACGTCAGATAGGTTTATTGAATCTCAAAATTTAGTATGAATTTTCTTGTTTGGTCAAACGAACTAGGTGTGTATTGTCAATACTCGCAGTCCACTTTTTTTCTTCCTTTCCTTTGTTTCATAAAATAGAGGGTTAAAAAGGCCAAGGAAAAAATAAGGAGAAAATAGGAAAAGAAGTGAGAAAAAGAAAGAGCACTCAGTGAAGGCATGGTCACTGATTCTTCTCCCTTTCAACAAAGGCATGCATCCTTTATTTTCTTCTTCTTCTTTTAACAATGGCATGCATCATATTTTTTTCTTAATTTCAAAATTTTATTTAAACTTTTTTTATTTTAGGTCATTCATCCTAGATGATTCCCTTTCAAGGCAAATCGGCAACACCTTATTCTCCTCCGGCGATGCTGCTCACCGCGACAGCTCTTCCACGTCGTGCGTCTTCGATCCCCACCAGTGCATCACTACCAATTTGCCGCAGTCACCGATGCCACTCTGTCTCGTTCTCGGCAGAGAGTTGGTGGCTTCATCCGGGACCTCCATCGATGAAATTTAAGATGGCTTCGACATGGACGACGCTAGGTCTTCCTTTGCTTAGGGTATGAACTTTTATTTTCTGAAATTTCTGGTCATTTATTTTTTATTTCTTAATATTTTATCAAATCTTTTGTTCTACATTATTATAAGGACATGCATAATTGTCTTTAATCGATACTTTTTTCAGGTTTGTTATTCTATTTTATTCTTAATCTATTGTTCTTCTTCGCTCTAATTTGCATTTATATAGTCGATAATAATTTGTTCTGATAAAAGTTATTTGAACTTTTTTTTTTGGATTATATTTATAGGATTTTGTTATCTAAAAACCAATAATCACATTTTCATGTTAAAAGATAAAACTTTTTTTGGTTAGGAAAATTGGCATATTGTCTTTTTGGATATGCATAAATGTGTATGTGTTAGAAATGTTGATTTTTCAACCCCTTTTTTTAACTATTTTTCATTTTCAGCATATGTTTCTTTCTCTAAGATGAAGATAAACTCTTTAAGATGTGTGAATAAATGTTTCTGATTTCTGATAGCAAACATAATATTTGATGATGTTGAAGCGCCCTTTCCTTATGTTAGAAAGATTGGTTTATAGTGGAAATAAAACAGTTCAACACAATTTTATTTGTCTTTTCCTTTCCTGTGATCGTCTGACTAAGTATCTTTACAGAAATAATTCACTAGGTACTTACAACCTTTTTTGTTTCTAATTGACCAAAGGTAAGGAAGGAAACTCTTAAGTCCCAAAATCTATAGTGGTAACTGGCACATGGCTCCTCCCAAGAGAGATTTTCAAGATTGGAGCTTTTGAGATTAACTAGAGTAAGATTTACTTGAAATTCAACCCAGTCCTACTAAGATAACTCCTATTAGGTGGTACTTGTGATCTACAATTAAAATTAAGGTATTTAATCTTAATTTTTATTTCATTTTTTGTGAGAATAGAACAAAAACATTTGAAGCAATTTTTGTGTGTGCCTTTAAAGCCTTGATCTAATTAACAAAAATATTTTTTCTTTGTTTACTATTTATTTGTTTTAGTAAATGAGATCTAAACAAACTAATTATATTTACTTTGACCTAATTGAATTGGTTGATTTGAAATAGGAAGGTTTGGTTTTGTTGCTTAACTTAAGATGGATGTAGTTACACATGTGTTGTGTTCATTTAAAAGATTCACTGGTTTTATCATTCAAAATAAAGGACTGGCAATCTCTTTGTCTGTATTGATTCAAAGAAAATACATGCTGATGTCATTTGTCACCATTACTATGTCATGTTTACTGTTGTTTTGTGACTGAGTAATGATGACATATTGCAGCACTTGCACTTTATCTGAATCATATGTTTTACCAACTTTATAGGTTAGCTTTATTAGGTTTTTTTACTATAGCTTTATTAGCTTCATTATGCCATTGATATTCTCTTTTGTGTTTATAAGAATGTGAGTCATAGTTCACTACTTAGGTTTTGTTTCATAGGTTTGTCAACTATAGTATAGGAGGTTAGAACAAGTGAGGTAGTTAGTTTTTTTCTATAGATACATGTTAGAGTAGTTGAAGTAGTTAGGTAACCTTGAAAGTTGTGCATATAATATTATTGGTTAAGTACATTGTTTATTAAAAGTTATTATTGTCATATACTTTGGTTCTATATTATACGGTGTCACGATATCTCATAGGATTCGAGGGTAGTTAAGGTTGTTAGTACTTTTTTATAGATGTGCAGTTATATTTTTCACATCAACCTATGTTTGTTTTGGATATAATCTTTCTCCTTTACAGGATTGAAAAAAATTTGCATGTGTGTCACATGGAGTAGGTGATGTACATCTTTTAACTTGTGGTTCGTTCTTCTTTCTCATTCTCCTTCAAATATCCTCTTTTCTGGTTTTTTAATGATTTAATTTTTGAATTCTGGTTTTTCTTTTTTTTTATGTTGAGTTTTTTCATAGGTGTTTAGAATTTGAGTTAGAACTTTTATCTCAATTCATGTCTTTTATTTCTTATTTTGTGGCATTCCAAAAATTAACTATCAATGACAAAAGCTTCAAAATCGTGTAATATTAGATACTAGATTCTTTTTTATTTTTACTTGGTTGTGCTGAATTTATTTGAAATTTCTTTTGATTAAATTGGTATTAATTATTAAATCATCCTTCGAAAGCCATGGTTCAAGAATGATTGAATATGGTTTGATATTTTCTAGGTTATTCTTTCTTGCTCACCCTGGTGCTTGGCTACTTGAATTTTTAAAGTATTAGCTGAAGAAAGGTTTTGCTAGCTAATGTTAACAATTAACATACAATTAAAGAAAGAATAGTGTAACTTAATTTTTTTTCTCTTTAATAATGTCATTTAATATTGTGTATTGTAGTGTATATTTGATACTTTAAAGGTTTGGTTTAATTTATTAAATTTTAATGATAAGAATTTCAACAAAAAGAAAAAAGAAGACAAAATTTGTAAATGAAATACTTAATTTTTAATGTGTGATAATGAACGTGAATTTTCGAAAGTATGAGTTTGTTGAGTCTTGCAATACAAATTGATTGAAATTGGATCTGTGTTAGAAATTAGGATTTTGTGAATAGTTCCTATATAAGATTGTGCGTGAGGATAGAAATAAGCAATCAAGAAACCTTTGATCTTAATATAAGCTCATTCATATGTGCACTAAGTTTGATTCTCTAGTTGTAATCTTTATTATGTTGTTATGAATTATGATGAAAAATTTTGGTATCATCTTTAGATTTATTGTTCTTCCATGTGTGAATAATGATGAGTTGATGATGGCCCAATGTATATATCCATTTTTTTACTTTGGTTCTATGGGTTGAGTGACATCCTACTACAAATGAGGGAAAGGTTGATTTTCAAAGCATGTGTTTCCTATCTAACTTGTTTGAACAATTTATCTCCGATAACTTCTCTCTCTTGAGTAATTAACAAATATTGTTTGTATACATTGAAAAGAAATATTGGTGTTGCCATTTGTCAGTTTAATTTTGTATTTTCCATTAATTGATACTTATTTTAATTCACTTGAATTTTAAAGTTAGATCCATGAACATGATGTGTAATATAATTTTTACAGTTTTCTCTTTTGATGTCCCTAATTGTTTGCTGTTTCGTCATTACAGCTATTGATCTGAAAATAACACTTCATTGCTTATAAAAAGGCATTAGTGGAGGAAGGTTTTCTTCATGATTAACCAATACAACAAAATTTTCTATAAATATGTTCTTTTGTTGTTCTTTGTTCAAGTTGAAAACATGATCAATATGCAAGTGAATGAAAGAAAAAAATTTAGATTGTTAAATGTGCATATAAAGAAAGTGATATATACATAATTGGGTTGTTTTTCATTGTTTGAAGTCATGAGTTTTGATTTTGTGTTCTTTGTATTGACCTTTTATGCATATGAACGAATGAGTTTTGATTTTGTGTTCTTTATTCTACAATGTGAGAGTTATCAAATTTTTCTTACATTACTAAAAGACTGAAAAACTATCTTTTGAATGGCAGTGTTTTGTGGAGAGAGAGAGAGAAACTAATCTAATTAGATCACTTATTGTGATAGAATTTTTCTACTATTCAGCTCTTGTTCAACTCTTAAAATTCTTATTTTAGAAAAATAATATGATAGAAGAAGCTATTCAACCAATATCTTTAAGTGATTATGCAAATACAATGCAATTGGTGATATAAAACGGAGTGTAAATTTAGATATTACTGATTGCTTTGGTGATATCATTTATAATTTATATATTCTAAGTTCAAGAATTGAGTAGTAAGAGATAATCTATTGGTGATTCTTTTTTATATTATATTTGTATTTTTCTTTATCTTTTTATAATTATATTTGTAACACTCCGTTACCCGAAGCCTTACCTCTAGCCGTAAAGCAAAGGATAACAAAGAGCCACGACAATTTTAAAGCTTATAATATATAATATAAGTCCAAGAATTTATATAACTGAAATAGAGAATTATTGTCGGTCTAGAAATTCCTCACTAAAAATAGAACTTCGTTGTAAGCATAGTTCCAAACCAACAAATAACTCTCACATCAAATTTTAAATGATTGGTTGTCACAAGTACAAACTCCAATGAAAATTAACCGAAGCATTCAAACCTCGAGTCTTCTCACAAGGAGTTACAATGCAGTACTCTATTATTGGCTATGAAGGAACAAGGGGGTTTGATTTGGTAGTAAACAAGAAAGGTAAACAACAAGAAAGTAAATGACAAGTAACTAATAAAATAAAGGAAAAGAACTCTTGGCTAAGGCATGGGAATTGAGATCACCATCCTTGTCTACAAACCATATATTGACAATTATGAGAAACCAACCCATTTAGTCTACATCTATGCTTGAAGTACGTATGATGAATGAACTTTTGTGTGGTCTAGAATTCCCTCAATTGAATGAATTCTCGTTGTAAAATATAGTTTCTAAACCAAACAATAGACCTTTCATGCAAAAATTTGGTTGTTACAAGTAACAAACCCCAAATAAGAAATAACCGGAGTATTTTAGACTCCAGGTCGTCTCACGAGGAATTGCAATGAAGTGTATGCTTATTGGCTATGATGGGGTAAAGGGGGATTTGATTGATAAGAGGGCAAGAAATTAAATGACAATAAAGTAAAATGAGCAATTAAAGAAAGCAATTAATAAAGAGAGACATTCATGGCAAGTGTTGAGATCATAGGCTTTCTATACTAGTCATGCAATGATTAATTCATCTTATTTAGTCAACTCCAACAAATAGGGAGAAAGTCAAACAAGATTAATCAATCATACCATAATAATAACAAGAATTTATCTTATTACGTCATCTCCAACATTGGAAGAAGGTATCATATTATCTTCCATGAGAGAAAGTCTAATAAGACTAGCTAATCTCAATCCAAAAGTCCTAATCAACTTACTAATTGAATTAGCAAAAGATTAGCGTCAATGGAAACAATATTAGCTAACAACTCTAGATCACCAACATAAGTTGGGTTTTCATGACTCAAGATTGCCCAATTACTCTTTCCAAGCCAAGAATGCTCAAAATCTACTCTAAAGCCCAACCAAGCATTTTATCAAATACTTGGAAGGTATAAAAGGAAAGCATAATAAATGACAAGAAATAGTAAAATCTAACAACTACCAATTGCAAGAAAAGTAAATCAACAATTCAAATCATCAATTAAAAGAACATCAACATTAAATTTCATTAAATGTAAACAAGATCCAACAAGTGTTCATCAACATTAACGAGAGCAAAATAAGAAAATGACTAGAGAAAATAAAAAGATTAAGACAATAGAATACTAAAATATAAAGAGAATTGAAATCAAAACAAGAATTGAAAGAGAAATTTGAGAGTGATTAACCTAACTCTACCCTAATTTCTATCCTAAATCTAGAGAGAAGAGAGAGCCTCTCTCTCTAGAATTCTCTCCTAAAACATGATGAAAACTAAACTATGACTCCTTGGTTCATTCCCCCTTCAATCCTTGGGTTCAATAGTATCAGAAATAAGTTGGATTGGGCCCAAAATGAGCTAGATATTGCTGGGGGCGATTTCATTAAAGTGGATCCACAGGCAGAATCGGTGTGCACGCGTACATGGCGCGTGCGCGCCCCTGAGCGCGAAGTAACATATGAAAAATTTTATATCATTTCGATGCCCCGGATGTTAGCTTTCCAACGCAATTAGAACCGCCTCAATTGGACTTCTGTAGCTCAAGTTATGGTCGATTGAGTGCGAAGAGGTCGGGCTTGACAGCTTTACGGTTCCTTCATTTCTTCATGAGTTCTCCCACTTTGCATGCTTTTCTCCTCACTTCTTCCATCCAATACTTGCCTTCTAAACCTGAAATCACTCAAAAAACACATCAAGGCATCGAATGGAATTAAAGTGAATTAAAATCACCAATTTTAGGGCCTAAAAAGCATGTTTTCACATTTAAGTTCAAATCAAGGGAGAATTGCAAAACCATGCTATTTCATTGAATAAATATAGGAAAAGTTGATAAAATCCCCCAAATTAAGCACAAGATATACCACAAAATCGGGGTTTATCAAATCTCCCCACACTTAAACCAAGCATGTCCTCATGCTAAGAATAAAGAAAGACAAGAAAAAGGGTATGAACATTTATTCAATGCAAAGAAACTATATGCACCTATCTATATGAATGCAACTAAATGCAACATGATTCTACCTACTTGGTTAAAAGTAAATCAAACTCCAAGAACATATATAAGCAAGTAGGGAAAAGGTCATATGATGACTCACAAACTCTACCAATTCAAATATCAAAATGAAGTTCAAATAGACTTGCAAGAAGAAAGCTCATGAAAGCCAGGAACAAGGAATTGAACATCGAACCCTCACCGGAAGTATATCCGCTCTAGTTGCTCTAGTGTATAGGGTCGATCACTGAATTCTCTTCTACTCATGCTTTCCAAGATTTGTTTTTCATCTAACAATCAACAATTATTCAATGCATGCATACATTCATCATGAGGACTTATTCATAGGTTGTAATGGGGCTAGGGTCAAGGTAAGGATGCATATGGTCAAGTGAGCTTAAAATTTGCATCTTTGATTAGCCTAAGCTCTCACCAAACACATATAACAACCTATACAATTCTAATACAATACCTAGCTACCCATGATTCCCACTTTTTTCACATACTCATGCATTCTTTTTAATTCACATTCCAAATGCATTGATTTTTATTGAACTTTACTTTGGGACATTTTTGTCCCCTTTTTATTGCTTTCTTTTTCTATATTTTTGTTTCTTTTATTTTTTTATTATTATAATTTTTTTTTCTATTTTTTCCATACATTTTTTTTTCAAAAGTATATACAAATGTATCAGTGCATATGGTTTTACATAATTAATGCATAAGCATGTACCCAATTCCCAAAAATCTTCAACAAAATACAAAATACACTTT
>NC_029785.2:90972928-90976727 GCF_000816755.2 Arachis ipaensis
CAAATCAAGGGAGAATTGCAAAACCATCATTGATCATTGAATAAATATAGGAAAAGTTGATAAAATCCCCCAAATTAAGCACAAGATATACCACAAAATCGGGGTTTATCAAAACACTTAAACCACACTTAAACCAAGCATGTCCTCGTGCTAAGAATAAAGAAGGACAAGGAATGGGGTATGAACATTTATTCAATGCAAATAAACTATATGCACCTATCTATATGAATGCAACTAAATGCAACATGATTCTACCTACTTGGTTAAAAGTAAATCAAACTCCAAGAACATATATAAGCAAGTAGGGAAAAGGTCATATGATGACTCACAAACTCTACCAATTCAAATATCAAAATGAAGTTCAAATAGACTTGCAAGAAGAAAGCTCATGAAAGCCAGGAACAAGGAATTGAACATCGAACCCTCACCGGAAGTATATCCGCTCTAGTTGCTCTAGTGTATAGGGTCGATCACTGAATTCTCTTCTACTCATGCTTTCCAAGATTTGTTTTTCATCTAACAATCAACAATTATTCAATGCATGCATACATTCATCATGAGGACTTATTCATAGGTTGTAATGGGGCTAGGGTCAAGGTAAGGATGCATATGGTCAAGTGAGCTTAAAATTTGCATCTTTGATTAGCCTAAGCTCTCACCAAACACATATAACAACCTATACAATTCTAATACAATACCTAGCTACCCATGATTCCCACTTTTTTCACATACTCATGCATTCTTTTTAATTCACATTCCAAATGCATTGATTTTTATTGAACTTTACTTTGGGACATTTTTGTCCCCTTTTTATTGCTTTCTTTTTCTATATTTTTGTTTCTTTTATTTTTTTATTATTATAATTTTTTTTTCTATTTTTTCCATACATTTTTTTTTCAAAAGTATATACAAATGTATCAGTGCATATGGTTTTACATAATTAATGCATAAGCATGTACCCAATTCCCAAAAATCTTCAACAAAATACAAAATACACTTTTACCTCAACCAATGTCCCAAGTTTTCCATACTCAAATGATACACACCCTCACTAGCCTAAGCTAATCAAAGATCCAAATTAAGGACATTTATTGTTTTTCACTTATGGGTAGTGATGTGCTAAAATTAAGAACAAAAGGGATTAAATAGGCTCAAATTTGGCTAACAATGGTTGATGAAAGGTAGGCTATTTGGGTAAGTGAGCTAAATGAAATGATGGCCTCAATCATATAAATTCACGTATACATGGAATAATGGACATAAAGAATCAAACAAATCAAAGATTACAATCATAGAAAGAGAACAATGCACACAAGAATGAAAATAAGTGGTTATAAGATGTAACCACGCAATTAAGCTCAAAACTCACATGCTTGTGTTCTTAGCTCAAAAACCATGTTCCAAAATAAATTCTTCAAGCAAGTTTGTCACAAAATTGTTTTTTCAAATTGGTAGGGTGCCCTAAAAATAGTTTCTTGGAAAAGAAATCATCACCCTAACCAAGTAGTCCTAACATAAAAAGTAGTGGTAAAATATGTACAATTTCTAACTAGCATGCAACCTATCATGCAATGTAACAACTAACTAACAATGACAGAAATTAAGAATTGGTGTTGAAAAAGGAAGTTGTTACCCATGGAGGTCGGTCGGACGACCTCCCCACACTTAAAAATTTGCACCGTCCTCGGTGCATGCAAAGAAGAGTAAAGTGGACGGGTTGCTACAATTGATGAGTTTCTTCAAAGGGTTGTGAGGGTGGACTTGTTTGTTGCCCCATTTAGACGCTTTTCCATCCCTTTCCTTCTTGGTGGCCAACCTAAAAGGAAAGAGAAAGAAAGGAAATTAAGCCTATAAGAAGGATATGAAAGCAATTAGAACATAGGCGGGGGCTAATGCCAAATAAGAGTAAGATTCTCACTACATGTTAGCTACGCATGTAAGTGAGAAAGCAATATAGGCAAAGGGCATATCAATTAATACTTGATGCAAGAGAAAAGGCAAAGCATGGGTACATGACATGAAGAGTATGTTGCATCAAGCTTAATCAACTATTGACACAAACAAGATTAGTGATAAGCATGAGAGCATTTGTTCCCATCCTAACTCAATGATGATGAGGTACAAAAATAAGGGATCATGAGTCAGGAAGGACTAAGGCACTAATCTTGTGTGTAGAGTAAATATTACAATTAATGCCAAACAAGTCACAAATCCCCAAGAGTAGCCAAGAAATTCTCAACAATTGAGTAAGAGCATTCAACACTATTATTAAAATAAGAAACTTAGAAAATAAAATAAGAACAAGCTATAAAAATAAAATTAAAATGCAATGAATGATAATATGCAAATGCAATAAAAGAAAATGGAAGAAAAGAAAATTTGTTTGTTTGTTTTTTTTTTTTTTACCGGCGCAGACGCGTCATGCACGCTTCCGCGCCGATTCACAGTTGGCTAAAGGACGCGTACGCGCCAGGTGCGCGCACGCGTGGGTTGCAGGCACATAATAGGCACAAACTGGGCATCACTCTCTGGAATATGTACCAGGAGGGCAGGTGGCGCTATCGGCGCGCACGCGCACAGCGTGCGTGCGCGCGCATTACGCAATTAGCTTCAAGGACTCGTACGCGCTAGGTGTGCACACGCGCAGGTGGTTTGTACCTCACGCACAAAGTAGGCGCAAGTTAGGCACAACTCTCTGGAATTTGGCTTGGAGGTGAAATCTTTGCATCAATGCGTACGCATACATGGCGCGTCCACGTGGATGATCGAAAATGCTTAAGGCGCGCGTACGCGCCAGGTGCGCGCACGCGCGGGTTGGTGCTCTGTTTTTCAAAATTTTTCCAAGTTCTTGCACCAAACCAAGCCTTCCAAACCTCCAAAGAGCTACCCAAACACCATAAAACCTTATTTAACATATTAGACTACCAATTATACTCAACAAGCTCAACAAAACATGAAATTAAACTAATTACCAATATATACAAAAGGAAAAATGAAAAGAATTTACCATGGTGGGGTGTCTTCCACCTAGCACTTTTGTTTATTGTCCTTAAGTTGGACTTATGGGGAGCTCCTCTTAAGGTAGCTTGTGCTTGAAGCTATCCTTGAACATCCACCAATGCTTGAATCTCCAATAAGCTTTAGTCTTCAAAGATGATAACTTCAAGCATGATGGAGTTCCACACAAGCCATGGGCTCCCAAATTTGATTCTCCTCGTGCGATCCAGGATCCCACACTTTGTTTTGACACCCATCTTCAAAGTGATCATCATGATTCCACTTGGTTGGTTTAGCCTTGGAATTCTCAAAGAAGCCTCCAAACATTGCTTTTCAACTTTGAGCATGCAACCATCATGAACTTAGAGTGATGTGTCCAACCACTACATAACTCTCTCCTACTCTTGACTCCACAAAGAGCTCTAAGTTGACCATAATTTTCAATCAAACCATATTCAAGTGGGAAAGTGAAGCTTAGGGATAGAAATTTTACCCACTTGAATGTTGTATTGGATGGTGACTTAGGAAGGGATGTCTCTAATGGTCTTGCAAGTTCCACCCCCTTGTGCTATTCTTTGATTATTTTTACCTCTTCACAAGCTTCTTCAATTTCAACCTCTTCCTCTTGGTAGCTTCCTTCCAATTCAATCTCTTCTTCATTGCTTATCAAGGGCATGGGAGGTGAGGTATCTTCTTCCTTACCTTCTATGTCAAACTCAATCGGAGAGGATTCAATTATACATAAGAATTCTTCAATGATTGAATCCATCTCTTGGTCAACCTCTTCAAAGGCTTCAACCAC
>NC_029785.2:90994986-91023066 GCF_000816755.2 Arachis ipaensis
GCGCGCACGCGCGGGTTGGTGCTCTGTTTTTCAAAATTTTTCCAAGTTCTTGCACCAAACCAAGCCTTCCAAACCTCCAAAGAGCTACCCAAACACCATAAAACCTTATTTAACATATTAGACTACCAATTATACTCAACAAGCTCAACAAAACATGAAATTAAACTAATTACCAATATATACAAAAGGAAAAATGAAAAGAATTTACCATGGTGGGGTGTCTTCCACCTAGCACTTTTGTTTATTGTCCTTAAGTTGGACTTATGGGGAGCTCCTCTTAAGGTAGCTTGTGCTTGAAGCTATCCTTGAACATCCACCAATGCTTGAATCTCCAATAAGCTTTAGTCTTCAAAGATGATAACTTCAAGCATGATGGAGTTCCACACAAGCCATGGGCTCCCAAATTTGATTCTCCTCGTGCGATCCAGGATCCCACACTTTGTTTTGACACCCATCTTCAAAGTGATCATCATGATTCCACTTGGTTGGTTTAGCCTTGGAATTCTCAAAGAAGCCTCCAAACATTGCTTTTCAACTTTGAGCATGCAACCATCATGAACTTAGAGTGATGTGTCCAACCACTACATAACTCTCTCCTACTCTTGACTCCACAAAGAGCTCTAAGTTGACCATAATTTTCAATCAAACCATATTCAAGTGGGAAAGTGAAGCTTAGGGATAGAAATTTTACCCACTTGAATGTTGTATTGGATGGTGACTTAGGAAGGGATGTCTCTAATGGTCTTGCAAGTTCCACCCCCTTGTGCTATTCTTTGATTATTTTTACCTCTTCACAAGCTTCTTCAATTTCAACCTCTTCCTCTTGGTAGCTTCCTTCCAATTCAATCTCTTCTTCATTGCTTATCAAGGGCATGGGAGGTGAGGTATCTTCTTCCTTACCTTCTATGTCAAACTCAATCGGAGAGGATTCAATTATACATAAGAATTCTTCAATGATTGAATCCATCTCTTGGTCAACCTCTTCAAAGGCTTCAACCACTTCTTCCGACTCAATTGTCTTAACTTCTTCCCCTTGTGGCAATTCTTTCTTCAACTCCTCTTCTTCACCTTGAAGCTCTAAACTCACTCCCTCACTATGCTTCTTAGTTGCTTCTCCACATTCATCAATAGAAGTGCTTTGGTTGCTTAGGCTTAGTCGGGAGGAGGCCATATTGCTAACGGCTTCCACTAGCATAGCCATCTTGGCTCCTAGATCTTTAAACTTCTTTTCATCCTCCTCTTGTTGCCTTAAGATATGAGATTCAAGATCTCTCAATTCATGCGTGGGGGCATCATTGAGAGGTGATGGTGGAAGGGAAGGTTCATTGTTTGAGGGGAAGTCATTATAGTTGGAAGGTGGTTCATTTTGGTAAGGGTATGGAGTTAGTGTATATTGAGGTGGTTCTTGAGAGTAATTATGTTGGAATTGTGGTGGTTCTATGTATGGTTCATATGGCTCATAAGGTGCTTGGTAGGGTGGATAAGGGTTGGGGTCATATGGGGGTGTTTGGTGGTAGGGGGCTTGTGAGTAAGGTGGTTCAAAGTCATGTTGAGGGGGTGGTTCATTGGCATATGGTGGTGGTTGTTGACAATCACAATAAGGGTCACAACATCTATTAGATTGATATGCATTAGGATGAGAGTTATACCCATAAGAATCTGGAGGGGGTTATTGCCAAGAAGGGTGATCAATCCTTTGAGGCTCCTCCCACCTTTGATTGTTCCATCCTTGATGCATATTGTCATTATAGTTCCCATTCCCTACAACATAATTTGAGACAAACTCATAGCCAAAGTGGTGAATATTCATAGTAGCAAATAAAAGCAAAAGCTAACAAAAATAAGCAACAAATTCCTAAAGCTAACAAAAACTAACAAATAAGCAAAAGGCAAACATATTCACAATATTCAAAATAGCCAATAATGTAACACCATTGCAACTCCCCGGCAACGGTGCCATTTTGATGAACGAACCTTTGTGTGGTCTAGAATTCCCTCAATTGAATGAATTCTCGATGTAAAGTATAGTTTCTAAACTAAACAATAGTCCTTTCATGTAAAAATTTGGTTGTCACAAGTAACAAACCCCAAATAAGAAATAACCGGAGTATTTTGGACTCCGGGTCGTCTCACGAGGAATTGCAATGAAGTGTATGCTTATTGGCTATGATGGGGTAAAGGGGGATTTGATTGATAAGAGGGCAAGAAATTAAATGACAATAAAGTAAAATGAGCAATTAAAGAAAGCAATTAATAAAGAGAGACATTCATGGCAAGTGTTGAGATCATAGGCTTTCTATCCTAGTCATGCAATGATTAATTCATCTTATTTAGTAAACTCCAATAAATAGGGAGAAAGTCAAACAAGATTAATCAATCATACCACAATAATAACAAGAATTTATCTTATTACGTCATCTCCAACATTGGAAGAAGGTATCATATTATCTTCCATGAGAGAAAGTCTAATAAGACTAGCTAATCTCAATCCAAAAGTCCTAATCAACTTACTAATTGAATTAGCAAAAGATTAGCATCAATGGAAACAATATTAGCTAACAACTCTAGATCACCAACATAAGTTGGGTTTTCATGACTCAAGATTGCCCAATTACTCTTTCCAAGCCAAGAATGCTCAAAATCTACTCTAAAGACCAACCAAGCATTTTTATCAAACACTTGGAAGGCATAAAAGGAAAGCATAATAAATGACAAGAAATAGTAAAATCTAACAACTACCAATTGCAAGAAAAGTAAATCAACAATCCAAATCATCAATTAAAAGAACATCAACATTAAATTTTATTAAATGTAAACAAGATCCAACAAGTGTTCATCAACATTAAAGAGAGCAAAATAAGAAAATGACTAGAGAAAATAAAAAGATTAAGACAATAGAACACTAAAATATAAAGAGAATTGAAATCAAAACAAGAATTGAAAGAGAAATTTGAGAGTGATTAACCTAACTCTACCCTAATTTCTATCCTAAATCTAGAGAGAGGAAAGAGCCTCTCTCTCTCTAGAATTCTCTCCTAAAACATGATGAAAACTAAACTATGACTCCTTGGTTCATTCCCCCTTCAATCCTTGGGTTCAATAGCATCAGAAATGAGTTGGATTGGGCCCAAAATGAGCTAGAAATCGCTGGGGGCGATTTCATTAAAGTGGACCCACGGGCAGAATCGGCGCGCACGCGTACATGGCGCGTGCGTGCCCCTGAGCGCGAAAAAACATATGGCAAATTTTATATCATTTCGAAGCTCCGGATGTTAGCTTTCCAACGCAACTGGAACCGCCTCAATTGGACATCTGTAGCTCAAGTTATGGTTGATTGAGTGCGAAGAGGTCGGGCTTAACAGCTTTACGGTTCCTTCATTTCTTCATGAGTTCTCCCACTTTGCATGTTTTTCTCCTCACTTCTTCCATCCAATACTTGCCTTCTAATCCTGAAATCACTCAACAAACACATCAAGGCATCGAATGGAATTAAAGTGAATTAAAATCATCAATTTTAGGGCCTAAAAAGCATGTTTTCACATTTAAGTTCAAATCAAGGGAGAATTGCAAAACCATGCTATTTCATTGAATAAATGCGGGAAAAGTTGATAAAATCCGCAAATTAAGCATAAGATAAACCACAAAATCAGGGTTTATCAACGTACAATGTCTACTTTAACGCTTGAAGTACGTCAAATAGGCTTGATCAACATCAATCCATATGTCCTAACCTAGCTACTAATTGACCTAGCAGTAGGCTAGCGTCAATGGTTATCAAATTGACCACTAAGGGTTCTCAAATCAGTAATTCAATGAAACCCAATGACTCAAGGTCACTCAATCTCCTTAGCCTAGGCCAAGAGTAAAGAAAACTACTCTAAAACTAGTGAAAGCATTTTGTCAAACACTTAGAGTGTAATAAAAGTAAACATCACAAATTGCAATAATTAATAAAAGCTATAACTAACACAAGTAAGGAATTGACAATAGTAACTAAGATCAACATAAAAAGACATGGAAACATCAAATTACATTGAAAGAAAATAAAATCCAACAAGAGTGCTTGAACATAAAAAATAAAATAAAGGAAATGACAAGAAAAGCTAAAAGAATAAAGATGTAACAACAAGAAATTAAAAGGAAAAACTAAATCAAAACACGAATTAAAAGTTGGATCTAAGAGAATTTAACATAAACTACCCTAAATTCTAGAGAGAATGGAGAGCTTCTCTCTCTAGAATTCTACCTATAACATGATGAAAACTACACCATGATTGCTCCCCCCTCATTCCATTGCAATCTTTGTGTTCAAAAGCATCAAAAATGAGTTGGATTTGGGCCTCCTTGAGTTCAGAAATTGCCCCCAGCATTTTGCCTTTAAGTGAGTCACGTGACCAACATTACGCATGCGCGTAGATGACGCGTGCGCGTCGCTTGCTGATTCTCTGGTCACGCGTCCGCGTGAGTGGCGCGTGCGCATCGCTGACAAATCTCCTTCTCTCGCGTACGCATGGGTGACGCATGCACGTGGCCTTGAGTTCAGCAAATCCACATTTCTTCATGAATTCTCTATTTTTGCATGCTTTTTCTTCATTCCTTCAACCCAATCTTTGCCTTCTAATCCCAAAATCACTTAACAAACATATCAAGGCATCGAATGGAATTAAAGTGAATTAAAATTAATGATTTAAAGGCCTAAAAAGCATGTTTTTACTCATAAGCACAAATTAGGAGAAGTTCACAAAACCATGCTATTTCATTGAATAAATGTGAGAAAAGTCGATAAAATCCCCCAAATTAAGCACAAGATAAACCACACAATTGGGGTTTATCATAACTAGAAGCCCAATGAAAGAATAAAGCTCAAAGTCGCATGTAGCGGAATTACGAAACACGAAGCGTTCACACATGATAACTAATCACGTAGGCACGAACAGAACAAGACATAATAACTATAAAACCTTGTAGAGAGCTCTAGGATACACAAGGTAATTATAAGAATCGAGATTAATTAACCATCTAATTAACTAATTAAATTGCCCAAATTAGGTTCCAAAAATTTAGAATGAGAATTAGGGAAATTTAATATGACTTTTAGACTCATTATATTTTTCTGAGTCAGAAAATGTAATTTTCTATGAAAAAATGAGAAAACTGCGAACCAGCAGAGAAACCGGTTGAACCGGTTTAAGTCTGTCCGGTACTATGCGAGAATAATTAAAAATAGTAGAAAACCTCAGAAAAATATTAGAAATTGAAAACCGGAAATTAATTTTAGAGGTTTGGCCCAAAGTTGGGTCAAACGGGCCAAAAACGCTAACATGTTTGACCGGGCCCAAGCCCAACATATATAAACACTTAAGTGAACTCCATTCAGCCACCATAACACTTTGAGAGCGAGAATTGCAGCTGAAGTGCGAAGAGAGGAAGGGGTTTCAAAAATACTATTCACTCCTAGCTTCCGGTGGCCATATCTCGAGCTACGGTGCTCCTATTCGCGTGCCATCAGTGGCTACGCAAAGCTCTCGCCGAGCCCGTTAATTCTATTCCACATGTGTAGGTAAGATTCTAAATTTTCCCTTCCTTCCTACCGCCCTAAGAATTTCGAGTTTGGTGGGTGTTGGTCTTGAGTAAAATTTGTGTTTTGGTTATTTAGGTGCTAATCGTTAGTGAGAAAATGTTGGGTTCTATCCAAAATTTCAGTGAATAAGGTAAGGTTTCTCAAGAACCCTTGTAAATTGATTAATTGTGAGAGTTAGGTTTTGATTTATATGAAATATATGATGTTAGTTTGAATATTGGAGCTTGTTGGAATTGCTTTGGACATTTGGGAGCATTTGGAGTGGAATTGGTGACTTGGTTGTGGTTGGAAGCTTGATTTGCATTCAATTTGGGTTTTAGTGCATATTGGGAATCGACCAAGGTATGGTTTTGGTTTTCTCTAAGTAATATATAATATTTTTGGACACTTAGGCTAGTGACCCATATGATAGGTTTGGATTGAGTTATTTATTGAATTTGTTGAATGATGAACTATGATGAATTATGAAGATTTGATGATTTTGAGTATGTTGATGTATTATGATGTTGAAATTGATAGAAATGGTGCAGAGGATTTAGATTGAGATGGAATGAGATTGATTACGATGCTTGGTATTGATGGATTAATGATTGATGAATGTGATGGTTGGGAATGGGTGCTAGTGTGATATAATTGATATTGAGTTTGAGAATTACATGATATGAGTAGTGGTTTGTGACATAAATGGTGAAATCTGATGTGGGATGGAGTTGAGGTGGTTGTGGTTTGGTTTTGGTTGTGAAACTAGAAAATTGAGAACCTTGTGACATTTTGGCAAAAACGGATTTTTGGTGAACTTTGATAGATCATAACTTGAGTCTCAGTTTTGAAAATTTGTTGAAATTTTCTTTAAATTAAAGTTCATTCAAAAATCTTTAAATGGATATAAAGTTTTTAGAAAATGGATTTTTGTAGAGGGAGTTATGATCATTCAAAGTTTGGTGTCAAAATCTAAATTCTGCAATGTTGCAGAATTTTATGATTTCTGGTTTGTGTGCGCACGCACACTCAGGGATATGGTTACGGTTGGGAGCGCTAGCACGCTCTGTGCACACACACAATGAACGAAGTTTTGTAAGCTATGCGCACGCACACGCTTGAAGGTGCAATCTGTTGAGGGCGTTCGCACGCATTGTGCAAGCGAACAGAATTGGAAAATTTTACACTTGTGCATACACACACCTCTATGCTCTTGAAAATCCTCCTGGGCGTGCGCACACACATCCCTATGCGTTCGCACACTACCTTGTTTCTCAATAAAAATCTTGGTCTTAACTGTTTAACCTTCCCAGCAAGCTTGTAAACTTCTCTGACACCTATCTAAGACTTTTTGGCTTGTTTTTGAATGTTAAAACCTAGAGAAGGTCTTGGGTGGAATTATTTAGGTATTTCCGGTAAAAGTTAGAGAATGGAGGCTTAGGTTTCGGCTGTACTGAGGACGGTTGTGGTTGAGTGCGAAGGCGGCGTATAGTATTGGTGATTATTGACAATGAAATGTTAAAGTGATGAACTAATGGGTTCAGAATGAATTGAAAAAGTGTTGAACTAAAGAGTTTAGAATGAAATGATTTTTGAAAACCACTGAATTACTGTTTTATACTGAGAATTAGGAGATGCTATGCACCTGGCAAGGACGGTGGTTAATCCCGCCTGTTGAGATGTGAGGTCTATGGCAAGAGTATCCCGCTCGTATCCCTTCGGATCATTAGAGTGTGCAGGCACAAAATCCAGGACGGTGTTCCGAGCACCATATCTCGATGGTTCCTATTATGATTCTGAAGGGTGACATCTCCATGGAGATGTGTCGGGTTGGCAGTTGAACCGACAATGTGATATCACAGCCAATAGGACAGGCATTCATCATGTGCATCTTTTATCTGTTTGTTTGCTTTGTCGACTTGAAATTGCTTGCCTAATTGTATAACATGCCTAATTGCCTAATTGAATTACTTGACATATATGCCTATACTTATGTTTTACTTGCATTATATTAATTGTGTATTCTACTGGGATTGAGGTGGTTCGGAAGGCGGTGGCGATGGGATCACATGGAGGATAGGTTGGTGAAGGGTGTGGGACAGCGGAGAACTGTTAGATTAGAAAATCCCCTAAGTTAGATTACCCCTTTTTATGTTATGGTTTTTAGTTATGCTTTAATGTTTTAGTTATGCTTTAAGATGAATCTTGTGATGGATATAAAGTTCTAGGATTGCCTCTGGCGTCCCAGAGTCTTATATCTTACATCACCGGGCACTGTTACCATATTGAGAACCTCCGGTTCTCATACCATATTCTGTTGTTGTTTTCAGATGCAGGTCGCAACCCACCTCGGTGAGTCGCTTTGATGGTGACAAAGCGGAGGATCCTGGATATGTTTTGGAGTCTTTTTGATTATTTTGTTTATATCTCTCACTTTTGAATTTACTTTTGCCTAGAGGCTTACCTCAAGAGAAAAACTTGTATAAGCTGTTTTAACTTTCAGGATCTGTATTGTCTATATATATCTAGCTGGCTTAAACTCCGCGAGCTGTAGCTAGACCTTTATACTATTATACTCTTATATTTTGTTATATGACATCTATATGTTGTGCGTTATGTTTGTAGCTTCGTGTGTACGTTTTGTGCTTTTCAAATCCTATTTTTGAGCTATATCCTTCATCGGGTTTCTAGAATATATTAATTCTTTCTATATATATGTATGAGCTTAGAACTATCGTAACCTTTGATTAACCTTTTCTTTACGACGCGAGGTAAGGCTTAGGGTAATTAGGGTGTTACAGTAATCATTAAATTAAACAAGAAATATATAAGTATGACGTACAAAAGAGGACTAGTCACAGCCTATTGAGTTTAGACCGGCAAGTTAAACTGAATACAATAGAGTTTTGAAAATTTAAAACAGCAACTACCTATCTCTCAAAGTTTTCAGAAATAAGCCTCTAAGGCAACAAGGCTATATAAATACAAAGGATGAGAGACTGGCTATATGAAAATAAAGCAAAATAAAATAAAGATGAAACCATACTCCACTCTGTCACCATCTCGCAACTCACTGAGGTGGGTTACGACCTGTATCTGAAAAACAACAACATATGGTATGAGAACCAGAGGTTCTCAGTATGGTAACAGTGCCCAATATGTAAGATGTAAGGCTCCGGGACGCCAAAGACAATCCTAGAACTTCACACCAAACAGATATTCAGGCTTAACAAAAATAAATATATTAAACCATAAACCATAAATAGGGTAATCTAAAGTTAGGGAATTTCTAACTAAAACTAGTCACACTAGTCACACCGTTGTATCCCACAGCCTTCACCAACCTACCCTCCGTGCGATCCGATCGCCACCGCATACCGAACCTCTTTAATCCCAGTAGAAAACACAAATAATAGCAATGCAAGTAAAGCATAAGTAAAGCATGTATATCAAGAAATTCAAGAAGCAATTAATCATGTTATTCAATTAGGCAAGCAATTCAAGTCGGCAAAGCAAGCAAACAGATAGAAGATGCACATGATGAATGTCTTTCCTATTGGCTCGTGATATCACTTTTCGCTCCATAAATGCCAACCTGACACAGCCTCCCAGATGTAGCCTTCTGCCACACCCAGAGATATAGGCTCTGCACACTCATGCAGCAGAGAAATCTGTCACGCCGAGGATATAGGCTCTGCACACTCCCATATAATCCAATAATTTCATCATTTTTTCCAAGTTCTCAACTCATAATAACCATCACCAATTTCCAATTTCTCAAATTCATCATAAGCGTTCCCATTTCTCAAAAATCTCCTCAACTTTATACTTCATAACTCAGCCTTCACCAATTCAAGCTAGGATTTACACGGACCTTCCAAACCTATGTCACCGGCTCTAAACTCATAACTAAAATACCCTTTTTATTCCTTTATTATTTTCTCCCTTGATTTAAGACCCTAAAACTAGCAAAAAGGTTTTAAACAAGGGTTACGGAAGTTTGCAAGCTTACCAGAAAGGTAAAACGGTTAAAAACAAGGTTTTCTTTGAAAAACAGGACAGTGTGTGCACGTATAGGGTTATGCGTACGCATTCCCAGAAGAGTTTTCCCAGTTTGTTTGTATGCACAACTTGCAAATTTTACAGAATGTGTGTGCACACCAGAGTGTGCGAATGCTCTCCACAGTAGGCATATCCCTGTGTGTGCGTGCGCACAAATGAACAAGTATGAATGTGGCCTCCTGTTCAGAGCACGCGCACAGCAGTGTGCGTGCGCACAAAATCTAGAACCTACAATTTCTGCAACATCACAGAAATAAGATTTTTAACACCAACTTCTAATGATTATATCTTTTTCTACAAAATTCTGATTTCTATAAAATCCATTCCATTTTAAAGCTCGTTGAATTATCTCTAATTTGATATAAAATTCAATCAATTTCAAAAACTGTAGCTCAGGATATGATCCACCAAATTTGCCTTAAAACCCATTTTTACAAAAAACCTTAAAGACTCAATTTCGCCAAATCTCTCAATTCAAAACTAATTATTCACAACCCAACAATACCAAAATCACTCAAGAATCCATATCAAACATTTCTCAACCATATCAATCATTCAGTTATCTAAACTATTTAATACTCACTTCATCCAACTCTAAATTCAACCTAAGCTCACATCAAATTTCCTCAACCACCATTCAATTTCAACACCAACCACAAGATTCAAAATCCAAAAGGCACCAAACTTCAAATCTTCCAAATTCACAAGTCTTATTCATTTCAACATACCAAAACTCAATCTTACTCATACCTACACATTACCAATGGCATTTCTATTATTATTCAACCACACCATACTTAAAGCATTTACTTTCAAATTATCTCTTTCTCCCACAATTCCTACTCAAAAACCTCCATTCTCATCAACCATCCATCCAACATTAATAAATCACATACCCGTCATTCCAAATCATCACAAATATTGTACATTTACTTATTACCATAAATTCTGATAATCCTCATGATTCCTCAATATCCCCAATCACCATCAATACTCACTGACACCAATAATTCCCAACAATCACCATCATCCATAATAATCAGTAACAACCAACAATTAACATTAATTCAATCCTATCCTAAGGTCTACTAGTCTAAGTGTCCAGAAACATTACATATTACATAAAGGAAACCAAAACCATACATTGGCCGATTCCCACGCAACTAAAAACAACAAGCTCAAACTCCAAGCTCCAAAACCATCAAGCTTACTCCAACAAACACCAAACCTCAATCTTACCCAACAGCATAAGGGGCAAAACTCAATAATATTCCAATGCGAGATCACCTCTAAATAAGCATAACCATGAAAATCTCAATCAAACAAAGCCATAACTTGAATTTGTCAAAGGACAGAAAATTGGAGCTTGGAATTCGAGTTGATTACCACTTTTTTTAGATAGAAATGACGGGCTCATCGAGAGCAACGCGTGGCAGCAAACGGCTTGTCAATCGGAGCTCCGTAGCTCAAGTTATGATCAAAACAAGGTTTGGGTGATTAGTAAAACCCCCAAACCCTTCTCTTCTCTCTTCTCACCGTCCCTCTCTCTCTCTTTTCTGAAAAATGAGGCTGAATGCCTTTTAGTTAGGGTATTTATATGTTGGACTTGGGCCCAACTTGGGTCCCATCCAACCTGCTAAGTGTTGTTGGTCCGTTTGGCCCACTTTGGGCCAAAACCTTTAAGATTAGTGACAGGTTTTACATTCTAAATTATTTTTGTCCTTTCAAAACAATAAACAAATTTTCAAAATCTTATTCTACCAAAATATGCAGTTCCATACAAACTAGAGCCGGTACTGCCGGCTTAAGTACCGGTATGCATTTAAAAATTTTCTACAAAAGATACATTTTCCAACTCAGAAAAATTCATTAAAATCAAATTTCATCTTTATATTTTAAAAAGAATATTTTTATATTTTGAACCTATTTCGGGTAATTAGATTATTATTTTATTAAAACGATTACTCCGGTTCTTACATTCTCCCCTCCTAATAAAATTTTTGCCCTCAAAAATTCGAATTGCGCGATATATCCTCCTTGAAGCGTTCTACTATCAACGTTGTCAACCCAAACAAGTCGTCCTACCGTGTCGATGTTCCCTCTCGCCTTCCACTGCATCACTCTGATTATCGTCATTAAGAATATGAGATTTTTCCTTAAACCAAATACCGATTTTCTAACATTTTCCAAAACATTCAAAACAAGTTCAATCTAAACCTTTTCAGTGTCACAACTTTTTTAAAATACTAAAAAATAATTTATTCTTAAATCAATTACTTTAAATCATAGCTTTTTAATTTGAATCCCTTTCAATGAGTTAATTTGCAAAACAAAAGCACAAATTAACAAAATCATAAAATAAAACTCACTTTTCTTTTAAACTGTATCATTTAAACTAAGAGTTTTTGACGTAATTTCAAAACCAAATCATTTAAACCAAAAGTTCCAAACCAAATTTCAAAATCATTTTAAGCTTTAAAACTTTTTCAACATGATTCAAAGCCATACCTGTTAGAAATTGAAAATCATAATTAAAACCATAAAAGCATCATCCTCATTCTGTAGCTGCATCAGTCAGCACTTCTCGTGCCACCAGTGCTAGACCTCACCCATCAACTGATATGCAACAACTCCACGAACTAGTTTTTTAGAAAATGTTGAACTCGTAACGTATAGACTAGGTTAATCATTCCCACTATCTCTCTGTTAATGTGATGGACCTCGTCCGTGAGTTGCCGTTCGAGTTTTCTTTCCACACCAAACAATCGATATCGAGGTGATCAGTCTCAATATCTCAAGCCTAGTGCTTCACTTATCCTCAAAGGCACTCACAAACAAGCATGCTATGCATATAAAGCAGATAACCTAAATAGCATGAAAGAACAATGACCCATAGTGTGCAACGAAGCACAATCAGTCCATCTCTCAGGCTCACGAGGACGAACCGCTCTGATACCACTAAATGTAATACCCCATTACCCTAAGCCTTATCTCATGCCATAAAGCAAAGGATAACAAAGTGGCATGACAGTTCTAAGCTCAATAATACAGTATATATATATATATATACAATGGAGATAATAAGTATTTAAGTAAGTACAGATAACCAAAATAAAGTTCCGAGAGCTAAGGATCTTCGCTAAATCAGAAGTCTCCAACATGCCTCAGCAAGGAGCCTCACGTCCTGCATTTGAAAACCACAAAATCTGCATGGGTGAGAACCGGAGGTTCTCAGCATGGTAACAGTATCCAAATATCTAACATATAATGTCCTGAAAAAGACGAAGGAAATCCTAGAACTCCCAATTCATAATTAAAGCGTATAAAGTAAAAAAAGGATAACAAAGTGCCACAACAGTTCTAAACCTTATAATATATAATATAGGTCCAAGAATTTATATAACTAGAAGCCCGATGAAGGAATAAAGCTCAAAGTGGCATGTAGTGGAATTACGAAATGCGAAGCGTTCACACACGATAACTAATCACGTAGGCACGAACAGAACAAGACATAATAACTATAAAACCTTGTAGATACCTCCATGATACACAAGGTAATCATTAAATTAAACAATATATATAAGTATGATGTACAAAACAGGACTAGTCACAGCCTGCGGAGTTTAGGCCAGCTAGTCAAACTGAATACAACAGAGTTTTTAAGTTTTAAAATAGCAACTACCTATCTCTCAAAGTTTTCAGAAATAAAGCCTCTAAGGCAACAAGGTTATACAAATACAATGCATGAGAGAGTGACTATATCAAAATAAAGCAGAATAAAATAAAGATGAAACCATACTCCGCTCTGTCACCATCCCACAACTCACTGACCTGTATCTGAAAAACAACAACATATGGTATGAGAACCAGATGTTCTCAGTATGGTAACAGTGCCCAATATATAGGATGTAAGGTGTCGGGACGCCAATGGCAATCCTAGAACTTCACACCAAACAGATATTCAGGCTCAACGAAAATAAATAAATTAAACCATAAACCATAAACAGGGTTATCTAAACTTAGGAGATTTCTAACTAAAACTAGCCACACCGCTGTATCCCACAGCCTTCACCAACCTAACCTCCGTGTGATCCCATCGCCACCGCCTATCGAACCTCCTAAATTCCAGTAGAAAACACAGATAATAGCAATGCAAGTAAAGCACAAGTAAAGCATGTATATCAAGAAATTCAAGAAGCAATTAATCATGTTATTCAATTAGGCAAGCAATTCAAGTCGGCAAAGCAAGCAAACAGATAGAAGATGCACATGATGAATGCCTTTCCTATTGGCTCGTGATATCACTTGTCGGTCCATAAATGTCAACCCGACACATCCTTCCGGCTGTAGCCTTCCTGCCATGCCCAGAGATATAGGCTCTGTATACTCATGCAGTAGAAAAATCTACCACGCCGGAGATATAGGCTCGGCACACTCCCATATAATCCAATAATTTCATCATTCCCTTTTCAAGTTCTTAACTCATAATAACCATCACCGGTATCCAATTTCTCAAATTCATCATAAGCATTCCCATTTCTCAAAAATTTCTTCAACCATATACTTCACAACTCAGCCTTCACGAATTCAAGCTAGGATTTACACGGACCTTCCAAACCTATGTCACCGACTCTAAACTCATAACTAAAATACCCTTTTTATTCCTTTATTGTTTTCTCCCTTGATTCAAGATCCTAAAATTGGCAAAAAGATTTTAAACAAGGGTTACAGAAGTTTGCAAGCTTGCTAGGAAGGTAAAACGGTAAAAACAAGGTTTTCTTTGAAAAACGGGGCAGTTTGCGCACGCATAGGGTTGTGCGTACGCATGCCTAGAAGAGTTTTTCCAGTTTGTGTGTACGCATGATGTTGTGCATACGCACAACTTACAAATTTCACAGAATGTATGTGCGCACCAGAGTGTGCGAACACTCTCAACAGTAGGCATATCCCTGTGTGTGCATGCTCACCTGAATGTGCGTACGCACGTTTTCTGAAAATCACAGGGTGTGGATACGCACAAAGGTGTGCGTACGCACAAGTAAGAATGTGGCCCCTGTTCAGAGCATGCGCACAGCAGTGTGTGTGCGTACACAAACCAGAACCTACAATTTCTGCAACATCACAGAAATCACATTTTTAACATAAACTTCCAACGATCATACCTTTTTCTACAAAATTCCTATTTCTATAAAATTAATACCGTTTTAAAGCTCTTTGAATTATCTTTAATTTGATATAAAATTTAATCAATTTCAAAAATGGTAGTTTAAGATATGATCCGCCAAATTTGGCCTAAAATCTATTTTTACCAAAAACCTTAAAGACTCAATTTCACCAAATCTTTCAATTCAAAACTAATTATTCACAACCCAACAATACCAAAAATACTCAAGAATCCATACCAAACATTTCTCAACCATATCAATAATTGAATCATCTAAACCATTTAATACTCACTTCATCCAACTCTAAATTCAACCTAAGTTCACATCAAATTTCCTCAACCACCATTCAATTTCAAAAACCCCCCCCCAAAAGATTCAAAACCCAAAAAGGCACAAAACTTCAAATCTTCCAAATTCAGAAGTCTCATACATTTCAACCATACCAAAACTCAATCTTCCTCATTCCTACACATTACTAATGGCACTTCTATCATTATTCAACCACACCATACTTAAAGCATTTAGTATCAAATCCTCTATTTCTCCTACAATTCCTACTCACAAACCTCCATTCTCATCAACCATCCATCCAACATCAATAAATCATATACCCAACATTCCAAACCATCACAAATATTTTACATTTACTTATTACCATAAATTTCCGTAATCTTCGTGATTCCTCATTATAACTAATCACCATCAATACTCACCGACACAATAATTCCCAAAAAACATCATCAACCACAATAATCAACAACAACCAACAATTAAAATCAATTCAATCCTATCCTAAGGTCTACTAGCCTAAGTGTCCAGAAACATTACATATTACATAAAGTAAACCGAAACCATAGCTTAGCCGATTCCCACGCAACTCAAAACACGAAGCTCAAACTCTAAGCTCCAAAACCATCAAGCTTACTCCAACAAACACCAAACTTCAATCTTATCCAACAGCATAAGGGGCAAAACTCAACAATATTCCAATGCTAGATCACCCCTAAACAAACAAAACCATGAATATCTCAATCAAACAAAGCCACAACTCGAATTTGTCAAAGAATAGAAAAATGAAGCTTGGGATTCGATTTGCTTACCACTTTGTTTAGATAGAAATGACGGGCTCGGCGAGAGCGACGCTTGGTCACAAACGGCTCGTCAATCGAAACCCGTAGCTCAAGTTATGATCAAAACAAGGTTTGGGTGAATAGTAAAAACCCCAAACCCTTCTCTTCTCTCTTCTCGCTGTTCCTCTCTCTCTCTTTTCTGAAAAATGAAGCTGAATGCCTCTTAGTTAGGGTATTTATATGTTGGAATTAGGTCCAACTTCGGCTCGGTCTAACCCACTAAGTGTTTTTGTGGTCTGTTTGGCCCACTTTGGGCCAAAACCTTTAAGATTTGCGCCTAGTTTTACATTCTAAATTATTTTTGTCCTTTCAAAACAATAAATAAATTTTCAAAATCTTATTTTACTAAAATACGTAGTACCAGATAGACTAGAGTCGGTATTGCTGGCTTATGTATCGGTATGCATGTTCATAAAAATTTTTTGCAAAAGATACATTTTGCAACTCAGAAAAATTCATTGAAATCAAATTTCATCTTTATATTTTAAAAAGAACATTTTTATAATTTTGAACCTATTTCGGGCAATTAGATTATTATTTTATTAAGATGGTTATTCCGGTTCTTACAATATTCTCATGCAACACATCGTATTTCAGGTTTTATATATATTATTACTTGATATTATGTTGCATGACTAAGTTTTTTTTTTTAAATTAATTTTATCCTTTTGAGATCTAAAAAATATTTATAGAACCATTTTTCTTTTTTGCCTTTTACTCCGATTTGTTACTGTCTAAAGATATTTTGTTTATTTATTGATGGTTCTTATATTCCTTTAGGAAAAAAAAGTGTTGCCTCCATCCAAAAATTTTAATCTGTGCGTAATGCTATTTCAAGCTCATGTGATTCTATGACTGGAAGTGTTTTCAATTTTTGTTTTCAAATCAAGTCATTTGGTATATACGTAGTTTCTATGGTTTGAGAATTTGAATTATTTTTTGTTCAGTTTTTTTGAAACTATTAATGTAAGTTAGTTATATATGTGTTAACTTATTTGTTTCTAAAACAATACAGATTTTTGTTAATAACCCAACAACTAACATTGCAAGTTTGAAGGATCCACAATGCAAGGTGATCTCTATAAAATTGTATACTCAATGAAGTATATGAATAGATATTGATACTAAAGATTATTGTTCAGTTCTTTTTTCATATTATTTAGGATGTTATTAATCAGAGTGCCAATATTCACATAGTCCAAGTGTTAAACATGGTAGTGGTCTATCTATCAGAGATGAGCAATAACTTGATATTCTGAAATATTCGAATTATAATTTTGATGACCATATGGACGAGTGTGGTGCTTGATGTTTAATTTTTAGTTTAAATAGCTAGAATATAATTTTTATTTTTTGAGCAGTGTGTGAAAAGAATTATTTAATTGATTGCTATTGAAAAAAGAATCGAATAGCTGTAATAATTAATGAGAATATTCGGATAAAACTGTGCTGTTGGGGATAAGTAAGTTATTGTGCAAGCATATTAAGAAATTTACTGACTTCATCACAAAAGTTTTTAACCAAATTGTTATATATTTTTTAATTTTAAATTATATTATTTCTTCCCTTTTCACTCTAAATATATTTAATCGTCTTATATTTATATTTTAAATTTGTGACAATGTTCACAAGTGAATAATTATTATTATCAATTGTAACACTAAATTAAATTTTTTGTATTTGATTCGAATCCAAGAATTAAAAGTAAAATTAACTGAAAGAAATCTACTTAATATCGTGCCACGGGTTACCTACTAGTATTCTAAAAGAGTAAAAGTGACAAAAGTATATGTTTTTACTATTACAAATCTTTTTTTGTCCTTTTTTGGTGGAAATCCCTCATCTTTAGGGTTTTATTTCTCCACCTAACTTTATTAACAAAGAACTCCTTCACTGCAATCCCACATGATTATGGAAATTCGAAAGTACACTGACTTGACGCGCATGGCAACAACATAGGAAATTGAGTGGCAGGGACTTAGAATTCGATAAAAAATTATTTAGAGGCCACAATCCCGTTTACATCTCATCCAATCTCATCTTTCAATTCGATATAACTCCAGTTCTCCTTCGTCAAAATTAAAAATTCTCTAAAATTCTATTGCGCACAAATAGCGAATGGTATCATTCTCCTTCCATGCTCATCGGCCGGTTTAACGACTTACTTCCACAGCACCTAGGCTACCTCAAGGCTTTCTCTACCGAAGAAATTGTTCAGACTTATGGGTTATTGTTGTTGGAACTCACCTCCAATGTGAACCCCATCATTGATGCCAGGGCATTTTGGCCAGTTTCACTGACCTTTTCTTTACTATTTTTAGGGTAGTTTCATGCATTTCCTTAGAAAATAAGCTAGTTTTGGGTAGATATTCACTTACATCTTGATTCAAGCATACATTGTGCACTTTACGTGATTTCATGAGGATTTTGCATGAATTTAATGATAAATTGAATGTTGTACTTCCCATGACTTGGACTAGAACTTTGATGCACTCTATTGCTTGATTTCAGGACAAAGGAAGCAAAGAAGAACCACGTTAGCAGCCACGTTAATCTAATTAACGTAACTCCTAACATGGAATGGGAGTAACTTTCAAAGTTAATGAGAAAAGTAATCGCCAATAACGCTCTCGAAGCCATCATTGCCCACGTTAAGAGTCATGTTAACTAAGTTAACGTGAACTCTAACGTGGAGGAAAGGAAATGGAGCCAACGTTAGTGACACTTACCATTATCACTAACGTTGAACCCACACAAGCCCCAATAAGCCACGTTAACTCCCACGTTAACTTAGTTAACGTGAAAGTTAACGTGAAGCAAGAATGTGATCGCCAATGTTAGTGACACCTAACATTGTCACTAACGTTGGAATGAACCCACACAAGCCACTATGAGCCACGTTAACTCCCACGTTAACTTAGCTAACGTGGATAAGGGAATGATGAGCCAACGTTAGTGACACTCAACTTTGTCACTAACGTTGGAGATGGCTAGCATGGACATGTTAGAAGCCACGTTAACCTAGTTAATGTGGACTCTAACGTGAGAAATAGGGGCACATTGGAACGTTAGTGACAAAGGTAAGTGTCACTAACGTTCTCGAAGGTTGGCAAGCCTACGTTAAAAGAGCCACATTAACTAAGTTAACGTGGACTCTAACGTAGGGAAGGGGGAGACTTCTCAACGTTATTGGGAAAGGTAAGTCCCAATAACGTGTGTGAAGGACAAAGAGGCAACGTTAGTGGCAACGTTTGTGCCACTAACGTTGGAGTTAACGTGGCTCTTACTTTGGTGAGGAACGTTAGTGAAAAAGGTGATTGTCACTAACGTTCTCGAACCCACATTTCCACTTAAACGTTAACACAACTAACGTCCTGAGCTAAAGTGTCTACCCACTTCACACTTTCTCTCTGCAAGTAAAACTAAGCCCACTGAAGAAGACAACTACTTCAAACTCAAGATTCGAAGGCCCATACCCAAGACTTGAAGAGCCAACTAGAAGAACAGAAGAGTAGTATATAAGCAATTGACCAAGGAATTGGCTATTGATCAAGATTTGAGAGATTAAATTACAAGAAATTGTAATTCGATCACTTAAGATTTCCAAGGAGATCAATGAGTGCATTGATTGAGGAAGAGATGAAAATGAAATTGATTCGGAGAATGCAACATCTCCTGAGCCCAATGAACTCCCCATTTCTGATCTTACCCATTCTCTTTAATTTCTGTCATTTACTTTTATGAGCAATTACCCCATTCCCATTTAAGATTCTACAATTTACTTTCCGTCATCTACATTCAGCTCTTTATTTCTAGCATTTACTTTTCTGTTATTTACTTTCCCGCCATTTAATTTTCTAAAATTCTCAACTCAAATTCTGATTCGCTCAACTAGAACATTCCTCTAATTAAAGTTGCTTGATCAATCAATCCCTGTGGAATTCGACCTCACTCTATTATGAGTTTTTACTTGACGATAAATTCGGTGCACTTGCCAAAGGAAATTTGTTATGAGACAAGTTTTCCGTGCATCAAGTTTATGGCGTTGTTGCCGGAGATTGATTGTGCATCAACAATGATTAAATTGGTGGGTAACTAGATTGAGCATTTTATTTTTGTTTGATTCAATTTTCTGTTTGAGTAATTTACTTTCAGTTTTAGTTAATTTCTTCCCTTTCCCCTACTTTTTCATTTTTAGTTATTTACCATTCATTTCACTAACCCACTAACTGTTTGATATATTGCATCACTCAAACTAACAGTCATTCTGACAGAAATACTTTCTGCATCTATTTTCCTTGCTTGTACTTGTGGGTTGTATGACAGGGAGAAGAAGCGGGGCTTCAACTTCCTTTGATTCTGAACCTGAGAGGACCTTCTTTAGATTAAGGAGGGAAGCAAAAGGAAAAAGAGTAGTTGGTGCTGAGGAAGAGGAGGAATACTTTGAACCAAACATGGAAGAAAACATGAAAAACCATCATAAATAAGAGACTCACAACCATGGCAGAGAAGGTCGAACAAATCATGCTGGGGAGGATAGAAGAATTTTAGGCTCTTACATCAATCTAAACCCAGGAAACTATGGAAGTAGCATTCAAAAGCCAACCATCCACGCCAACAATTTTGAACTGAAGCCACAGCTCATCACCCTTGTTCAGAATAACTGTTCGTTCAGAGGAGGTGTCCAAGAAGACCCCAATCAATATCTAACCACCTTCCTGAGAATATGTGACACAGTGAAGTCTAATGGTGTTCATCCTGACGCCTATAGACTGCTCTTATTTCCATTCTCACTCAAGGATAAGGCAGCCAAGTAGCTGGAGTCTTTCCCAAAGGAGAGCTTGACAACTTGGGAAGTTGTGGTGAACAAATTCTTAGCAAGATTTTACCCCCATCAACGAATCAATAGGCTGAGAGCTGAGGTCCAAACTTTCAGGCAACAAGATGGTGAGACTCTGTATGAAGCGTGGGAGAGGTTTAAAGACCTAACAAGGAGGTGCCCACCAGATATGTTCAATGAATGGGTGCAGCTGCACATTTTCTATGAAGGGCTCTCTTATGAGTTAAAGAAGGCCGTAGACCATTCATCCGAAGGATCTTTGAACAAGAAGAAGACCATTGAGGAGGCCACAGATGTCATTGAAGCTGTAGCAGAGAACGACTACTTCTATGCTTCCGAAAGAGGGAACACGAGAGGAGTGATGGAGCTAAACAATGTAGATGCTCTGCTGGCTCAGAACAAGCTCATTGCCAAGCAGCTGGCTGACCTAACCAAGAAGATGGAGAAGAACCAAGTAGCAGCAATCACCACTTCATCAACAACCCAAGAAGGAGTGAATGAAGAAGCAGAGGGAAGTCAGGAGCAAGTCAACTACATTGGAAATTCACCTAGGCAAAACCATGATCCATACTCCAAGACCTACAACCCTGGCTGGGGGAATCACCCAAACTTTGGGTGGGAAAATCAATAAGACCAAGGCCCTGATCAAAGACGCCCAAATCCCAACAATGCAGCCCATCAACATTTCACATCTAGACCATATTAACACCCCCATGACAACACCTCTCCACATTCATATCAAAACCAAAATAACTTACCTCATCCTTCCACCTCTAATCCCAATCTACCATCATTTGATGACAGACTCTCAAGGATTGAGAATCTACTTGAAGGCATATGCAAAGAGATTCAAGACAACAAGGCATTCAAGGAGGAAGTGCGAGTAAATTTCAAGAACCAAGGAGATACAATCAAGAGGTTGGAATCTCAAGTGGGGTATCTCTCTGAGCAGATTCCCAAACCCACAGATGGATTCCCAAGTGACACAGAGAAGAATCTGAGAGGTGAAACAAAGAAAGTAAGATGGGAAGATTGCAAGATGGTCACTATAAGTGGTAAGGAGACTGAGGACAAGCCAAACAAGTCAGCGAACAACCTGGAGACACGTCAGCAGAGAAGGAGGAAAAAGATTACCAAGAACCAGAAATCTCACAACAGGAGCTGCTGAGACTCTATGCACCGTTTCCCCAACTGCTCAATGGTGCTGTGGAGAAGAGAATATACTCAAGGTTTCTAGATTTGTTTGTATCTCTGCATGTCAACATACCATTCATCAAGACTATTCAACAAATGCCTGCATACATCAAGTATATGAAGGAGCTGCTTCCCAGGAAAAGCTCACTCAAGGGAGGCCAAACTATAGTGATGAACAAGGAGTGCAGTGCCCTCATTCAACCACAGTTGCCTACAAAAAGAAAAGATCCAGGGAGTTTTCATGTCCCCTGTGCCAAAGGAGAAACAATGTTTGATAAAGCACTCTGCGATTTGGGAGCAAGCATCAACTTAATGCCCTTATCCCCAGTGAAGAGGCTGAAGATCAATGAGATAATGCCCACAGATGTAGTCATCAGGCTGGCAGACAAAACTCAAAAACAAGCAATAGGAGTGGTGGAAAATGTGTTGGTAAAGGTTGGGAAATACTTTCTTCCCGCCGACTTTGTCATCCTGGACATGGAAGAGAGTCACACTCACCCAATCATATTGGGAAGACCATTCCTAGCTACAGCTAGAGCACTCATAGATGTGGAGCGAGGGGAGCTAATATTGAGGATCCATGATGAACGACTCAGCTTTAATGTATTCAAATTCTCACAAGAAGCAGACCAAGAGAACAAAGAACCAAGAAAAGATCATAATGAGATGCTGACAGAGGAAGCAAGCACTGAAGCACAACCAACCCATCTGGAAAAGCCCCTGGTTGATGAACAAGGAAATAAGCAGTTGTCACAACTCAAGGAAAAACTGGGGGAACCTAAACCACCAGAGACATGTGAAGACAACAACAAAATTCCCTTAGGAGAAGAGGTCACAAAGAGTAAGGCAACATCAAAGGGAACAAAGAAGAAAGTACCAAGGAGGTGGAGGAACAAGAAGGTTGATAAACCCATATTTCATGAGTTCTTTTGTGCTTAATTTGAGTGATTTATACAATCCTTCACCTACTTATTCACATTAATTGCATGGTTTTACTTTCCCCTTCTTTATTATGTCATGTTGTGAAAAACATGTTTCCTAAGCTTTAAAATTAATTATTTTAATTACCTTTATTTCCATTCGATGTCATGATTAGTGTGTTGAGTAGTTTCATATTTTCTAAGGCAGAATGACTTAAAGGATGGAAAAGGAAACATACAAAAATGGAAGGAGAAAGCAAAACGGAGCTTTGAAGGAAACTGATATTCACGCGATCGCATGGATGACGCGATCGCGTGCCAAGCACGAATCAGCAGCGACGCAGCCGCATGACTGACGCGACCGCATGGCAAGGAAAGGCTCCAAATGACGCGACCGCATGACCCATGCGGACGCGTGACAGAGGCCACACACCAGAAATTACAGAATACGCCCCCAGCGAATTCTGAAGCCCTTTTTGGCCCAGAAACAAGTACAGACAGCATAGACCCGAGGTTATAAAGTGTGGGAATGCACCCATTCAAGGAGAGCTCGCCAATTTCTAGTTTTCATGATTTAGATTTAGTTTAGAAAGAGATTCTCTCTCTCTTTTAGGATTTAGGACTTCTTCTTGTTTTGGGAGTAACTCTGGATCCAGGTTTTAATGTTCTTTTATTTTAGTTCTACATTTATTTATTCTAACATTTGAATTGATTATTATAATTTGATTTATGAATTATTCCATGTCACAGATTGTTCTTTGAATTAATGATAATTGAGGTATTTTCAGTTTATGATTGTTCTCTTTGATTTAAGTTACCATTGCTTCCCATCTAAGGATATTTTTATTATTCCAGCAATTTTACTTTTCCCCCTTTTGGTCCTGGTTAAAAATTCAGTAACTCAACAGTTATTAAACTCAACATAACTGATAATCGTTATCTTGCTAATTGAGCTAAACTTAAATAATCCTAACCTTTTCTTAGGAAATAATTAGGATTCAAAGGTCAATTTAATTAGTCCCTTAACTTTCCTTTGCCCTGGTAAAGGTTGACCAAGTGGAATTAAGATACAACTTTCATTATTGTTGAGAGAGATAACTAAGTTGGACTTCTAATTTCCCTTATCTTGCCAAAAGTTGTTTCACTGTTATTATTTATTTTTAATTGCTATTTAATTCACTCGTCATTTAAATTACTTGCTTCTCACCTTTTAAACCCCGATTACAACCTTTCTAACCAATAATAAGAACATACTTCCTCGCAGTTCCTTGATAAGACGACCCGAGGTTTGAATACTCGATTAACAATTTTTAAGGGGTTTGTTACTTGTGACACCCAAAACGTTTGTACGAAAGGACTTTTGAAGGTTTAGAAACTATACTTGCAACGAGGATTTATCCGCAATTTTCTAGACCACGCAAAAGTTCTCTCATCAAAGATCCCTACGGAAGACTTCTCTCCAGGGGATAAAGTGATCTCAGCTTACTTCCCAGATATCCCCCCTAATCTCCCCACTGTACCATCTCAGTTACCTAAGGTCCTCACTATCAACAGAGTTCTCTCTTTGGAACATGTAGAGATCATTGATACAATCAATGGATATAAGTCCACAGCAAGAGGGGAGGACTTTAAGCATTACCAACCACCCTGATGAGGGAGAAACATCAAGCTAGTGGCGCTAAAGAAGCACTTCATGGGAGGCAACCCATGTTTTATATGCTTTTAGAAAATAGTGAATAAGTCAATATTCATGAATTCCAACCCAGACTTGACAAACACCTGGTGAAATCCTTAATAGGCAGTATATAGTGAAGAACAAGTTTGGTGTTCAAAGCATGCCAAGAAAGCATGAATGCAACTGAGAGCATGCTAGTCTTGGAGCTTTGAACAGAACTTTTCATCACAGTGCTCCAAACTAAGTTTGGTGTCACCCCAGGGTGCCACGGATATCCATATAAGGATACACAGTTAGTTAGTCAGTTGGTGTTCATGAATAAACAATCTAATTCTTTTTCTTTATTATTCTAGCCGAAAAGTTTAAAAACATTTTTATGATAGTGATTTCTCTTATTTTATTTTTATAGGGAAAAGGAAAGGAGCATTGAAGGGGATTGATTGGACAATTAAATGAAGAAGGTTCGGACACCACAAAAGGAGGGACTACACACTTGTTCTAAAAAGGGAATGCATTGCAAAATGTTGCCATGCAACATTGAAAAGAATGGGACCCTTGAAGACCGAGCAATCTCCATCATAAAGTGATGATCATTGTCCTTTCTCCATGCACAACCCCAACCGTCCATCAAGCAACCACTCCATTAATCCACACCCTCCATTCACTCACAACCTCTCTATATAAGTGATCCTTGTTCCGTACCCCACCTTCACACTCCTCGCCCACTCTTCACACCTCTCCAATTCGGATTCCCCTTCACTCCCTTCATTGCACTCAACCCTAAAGAACCAAAAGTCTCCACACCCTTACCACCTGCACGTATTAACCCTCATTCATGGCATCTTCGAGCTCTAAAAGAAGGAGGGGAAAGGAACCTATGGAGCAACACCCGTATGATGAAAAGAGATTTAGAAGCTTGCACCATGCATTGTAATACGAGTGGATGGTGGATAAGGAGATCATTTATGAGCTAGGATTTCAAGTTAGGAAAACTGAGTGTCCCGAAATCACAAAGAAGGTAGAAAAGAGAAGATGGGAGCTCTTCACTGATCTGGTCATTAAGGTAAATGCGAATCTTGTAAGAGAGTTTTATGCAAATGCGGTCCGATATGATAAGTCATATACATGCTTTGTGAGAGAAAAGATTGTGGATTTTGGTCCCATGAGTGTCATGAGGGCATTGAAGCTATGGTCCATACCATTTGAAGAAGAGAGTTATCATTCAAGAATGAACAACAGCCCCAATCATGACCAGATTGTGCAAGACATTTGTGTACCAGGAGCTGACTGGGAAAGATATACTGATAGGAGACCAAGGTTCATCAAGAGAGCAGATCTCACCCTAGAAGCAAAAGGGTGGTTCAAAATTGTAAGAAGGTCTATCCTCCCAGCAGGGAACAACTCGGAGGTGAATCTCAAGAGAGCTACAATGGTGCACTGTATACTCAAAGGAGGAGAGATCAAGGTTCATGAACTCATAGCCGAGGGCATTAGAAAAATGGCAGAGAAAAGCGACTCAAGAGGAACGTTGGGTTACCCCAGCACTATTTACTGACTGTGTAAGAAAGCTGGGGTGGTGTTTGAAGATGAGAACCCCGTGTAAGAGGGCATTCCAATAACCGTTCGACGAATGCATGCTACCGCATCCCCCCTGCCTCAATGGAAGCAAAGGAAGAGGCCAGCCCCTCAAGTAGTAGAAGGACAAGTCTTAGAAGGGCAAGCACCAGTCACCTTGGATATGCACCAACTGCAGGAAGCCAATGATGGCCTATCTCGACAATATTTGGAAAGCCAAGGAGCACAGAAAGAGCTTTAACTACAGATGATGGGGCAGCAAGAGGAATCACTCTCAAGATGGATGACTCAACAAGGGGAGTGGCAAAAGCAAATGATGGAACAACAACTGAGTCAGGGACAACAATGGAGTGAAACATTCCACAGGATGGAACAAAGGCAAAATGAACAACAAGAATCCATCCAGAGGATAATCAACATCCAAGCACATCAAGGTGCACACATACATGAGATGCATCAAAGACAAATAGAACAGGCAGAACTACTGGACGAGCAAAGGGCATTCGCAGAAGGAGTTTACCTGAGCGAGACTGGGCATCATATAAACACTCAAGCCAGGCTCGGTTACTTGGTAGGGCAGCTGCCTATATTGCATCCAGGAATTACAAGGTACGATGAAATGAGGGATGAATTAGCACGAGAAGAAAGACAAAAGGTGGAAGAGAGTCATGAATCAGTAAGGAAGGCACTTGAGGATTGGAAGCAAGCAAGATTGGCACGGATGCGAGAAAATGCAAGAGGACACAAAGAGGACAAACAAGGAAGAGAGCATGGGCAAGCACATGAGTAAAAGGTGGTGGAGTTTCTTCTTTGGTCCATCTTTCTCTATGTTTTAAATAAGGAAGATCTTGTATGAAATAGAACTTGCTTCCATGTTAGTTTGAACTTTTTTTTTTATTCTTCTGTCTTTTAAGTTTCTGGTTGAATAGGTCTATGCTTGCTAGTCTTTATGTCACTGCATCCGTACTTTGCTTACTTGTATATTTGTCCCTTTAAATCAAATGAAAAAGAGAATGAGTTTTTTTTAAAAGACCAGAGAGGAGTTCATATTATGGAGTAAGTTCATGAGTTTATGGTATAGTCATAAGTTAGCTAAGTTGGTTCAACCACCAGGTGGGAGGACAACTATCTGTCATGAATACAATGCTTGAGACACACCCCATGAGACTAGCTAAATAAGAAGATCCTAATAAGAAAAAGGGAAAGAACAATAAAGGTTGAAAAATAAAAGAAAAAGAGTAAGCAATAAGGCTAGGCACCAATGGTTTTAATCTTGAGGCATGTGTCTGTGGTGCTCCTGTGTTAGGGATCTACTTGGATGAATAAGCTCTTAGGGGTGCCTTATCACTTGGTAACTTGGGTTAACTAACTCGGGATTATCAGCTGAAAGTCCACTATCAAGAGTAACCTTCACCACAGAGAATTTAGTAACCCAAAGAGGTACTGGAAACCAAGGTCTCAAGAAAAGAAAATAAATAAACTATATGCCTGTGGTGTGTATGTATGGGGGAAAGAGACTTGAGGGAGTAAGTCCTTAGGGGTGTCTTAACACCTTGCAACTTGAACCAACTGGTTCGGGAGTGTTGGCTGAAAGCTTATCTTAAAGAGTCGCCCCCTTACAGAGCACTTAGCCTAAGAACACAAATAAGCCCTGAAATAACAATAAAAGGATCAATGAATAAAAGTCTCATGGGATGCAATCACAGTGAGTATTCTAGGACATGATAAAAGTCTGAAAGCCAGTAAAGGAATGAATCTAAGTTGCTATGCATGAAACCACCATAAAACCAGGGACATGACCTCCACAAGAATGACTCATTTCTCTTATGGGTTATTGTTGTTGGAATTCACCTCCAATGTGAACCCCATCATTGATGCCAGGGTATTTTGGCCAGTTTCACTGACCTTTTCTTTACTGTTTTTAGGGTAGTTTCATGCATTTCCTTAGAAAATAAGCTA
>NC_029785.2:91023264-91030806 GCF_000816755.2 Arachis ipaensis
AGCAAGGAAGAACCACGTTAGCAGCCATGTTAGTCTAGCTAACGTGACCACTAACGTGGAATGAAGGCTAGCTTGCAACGTTAATGAGAAAAGTGATTACCAATAACGCCTTCGTGAGCCATCATAGCCCATGTTAGTTGCCACATTAACTATGTTAACGTGGAAGCTAACGTGGAAAAGAAGTAGAACTCCAACGTTAGTGGTAAAAGTAAGTACCACTAATGCTCCAAAGTGGCAATTGTCCACGTTAAAGAGTCACGTTAACTCAGTTAACGTGAACTCTAACGTGGAAGAAGAAGATGAAGCCAACGTTAGTGACACTCAACTTTGTCACTAACGTTGGACCAAGCTTATAATGGCCACGTTAAGAGCCACGTTAACTTAGTTAACGTGGGCTCTAACGTTAAGAAGCAAGAGAGAAGCCAACGTTAGTGACATTCACCTTTGTCACTAACGTTGGCCAAGCCTCGATAAGCCACGTTAACTCCCACGTTAACTAACGTAGTTAACGTGGAAGTTAACGTGAAACAAGAATGTGATCGCAAACGTTAGTGACACCTAACATTGTCACTAACGTTGGAATGAACCCACACAAGCCACTATGAGCCACGTTAACTCCCACGTTAACTTAGTTAACCTGCCCACTTCACACTTTCTCTCTGCAAGTAAAACTAAGCCCAATGAAGAAGATAACTGCTTCAAACTCAAGATCCAAAGGTCCATTCCCAAGACTTGAAGAGCCAACTAGAAGATCAGAAGAGTATTATATATAGGAGTAGCTTTGAATTAGTTGCTTGATCAATCAATCCCTGTGAGATTCGACCTCACTCTATTGTGAGTTTTTACTTGACGACAAATTCGGTACACTTGCCGAAGGAAATTTGTTATGAGACAAGTTTTCCGTGCATCAATCATTACCGATCTCACTATCATTGCTGGCCAGCAGTGGAAACACGTTAAGGGCATCGCCGATGCCATTTGCAACCGGATTCTTGAGGTCTGTCTCCATTACTGCAGAAAGTTATTACCTTTTTTGCACCATTTGTAAAAAACCCCTACTTTTATTGGGGTCAAAAGTTGTCCATGTTTGGGCATTGTTTCAATTTTGGCAATTACCCATAAATCAGCATTTAAGTTATATTAATGTTTTCCAATCCTATTTTATATTTTATTTTTTTATTTTCTTTACAGTCTTATTTGATTGCGAATACGAGGAAAAGTCATTACTTCCAATTCCAATTGACTTCATCATTCCATCTGTTCTTGCCTCAGATTTATTTGTGTGAGAGTTTACCGCGAGAGAGAATGGATTCTAAATCATTAATTATTATTATTATTATTATTATACAACTAAGAACAGAGAATTTTAAGATAACATAACTTCCCGGATAACTAGCAATTGGCACATGAATCCCGTCAAAAGGATAAAACTGAGCTTAAAATCCAAGAATTAAATGATGTATTTCAGGTCTTGACTGAACTCGAATGAAATTCGAAGCATACAATGTGAAGTTGGGGTACGCCTAGCTGTATCTCATACATTGGTGATCTAAGGGGCAGAGTAATTAAACATGTGTTAAGGTTGATTTTATCAATAAAGTCTCAACCCTTTGTTAAGATTGAGTTTCAGAGATCATTTTCGCCACATAAAAAAAAGGCATGATGAGAATTGTCTATAAAGAAATCGTAAAGAATGGTTTTTTAAATGTTACTTTTGCTCATAATTTGGCAAATAACAATGATATTCTGTCATGCATTTTTGCTGATATTTGTGTAGTAGAAAATTAGTAAAGCTAAGCAATAATATTATTTAAATCTCAGTTGTTTATATGGTTCCTCAATTGTTTAAATCTATCCTCTGTCAGGTCCCTGCTGATAAAAAACTTCCTTCTCTCTCTCTTCTGGATAGTATTGTGAAGAATTTTGGCTAAGAATATGTTAAACACTTCTCATTACGTCTACCTCAAGTAGGTCAATTAGAGCAAGGTTATTTCTACTTATATTTCATTTTTATTTTATTCTGTTATTGAAAGATTGAAACAATTTTTTCTGTGCCAAGGTTTACTGTGAGGCATATAAGTAGGTCCAGCCCAATCATTCTGCAACGTCTCTTTGGTACCTAGTCAAATATCTTTTCTCCCTTTGTCCTAAGCAATATTGAAGCTCAAATGCAATCTTCACCAGCAGTTAATAATCAACAATCCTTTGCTAATCACCTTGGGGCATATGATTTTCGTGGACCAATTCCTGGGGCACATGTTATTAAACCACAATCCTTGCAGCAGATGGAACACTCTAGTTCAATTATGGATAATGTAAACTTTTGTGTGAAATATATGTTGTGTGTGTCTCAACATAAATGATGTGGCCACCAAATTTTTGTTTTAATAGAAAGGTGTCTGTTTATACCTGTTAATAGAAAGAGAGATCCCATAGACAGATAAGCTGAATTCTAACAGTGTGTTGGTTTTTCATCCTCAGGTTGGTGGTGATAGGTTGGACTCAATAGGAACTGTAGGTAATACAAGAGAAGAAGGGTTGAATGAATGGCAGCAAAAGAGATTTTCTAATGATAGTTGGAACATATTTCAAACTTCGAAGACTTATAATCCCAATGGTGAATAACAACGTCAAAGTCCAAGATCTCTTATTGAGGCATATGGTTGTGACAAAAGCCGTCAAAGTCCAAGTTTTTCTCTCGAAGATAATCCTCTAGGCAAAAGTGAATACAAAAGATGAGAGATATAAACAAAATAAACAAAAAAGACATCCAAAATGTATCCAGGATCCTCCGCTCTGTCACCATCAGAACAACTCACCGACGTGGGTTGCGACCTACATCTGAAAAATAACAACAGAATATGGTATGAGAATCGAAAGTTCTTAGTATGGTAACAGTGGCCAGTGATGTAAGATATAAGACTCCTGGATGCCAGAGGCAATCCTGGAGCTTCATACCAAACAGATATTCAAGCTTAACGAAATGAATAATTTAAACCGTAACTAATGGACAAGGTATATAAACTTAGGGGATTTCTAACTAAAACTAGTCACCGCTGTCTCACAGCCTTCGCCATCCTAACCCCCGTGCGATCCCATCTCCACTACCTACCTAACCTCCTCAGCACCAGACAATCACAAATAATGCAAGCAAGTAATACACAGGTAGTAATCATATATAACAAGAAATTCAAGAAGCAAATAGACAATATTATACAATTAGACAAACTCAAGGAATCAAAGCAAACAAACATATAAGAGATGCATATGATGAATTCCTGTCCTATTGGCTCGTGATATCACTTGTCGGTCCATAAATGCCAACCCGACACATCTTTCTCGATGTAGCCTTTTCTGCCATGCCAGGGATATAGTGCCCTGCACACTCATGCAGCAGCAAATCTGCTACGCCAGAGATATAGTTCCCTAGACAGGAATATAGGCCCCGCACACTTCATGCAGCAGAGAAGGAAACAACAACAACTACTCATGCAGCAGAGAAATCTGCTACGCCAGGGATATAAGCCCTACACACTCTCAACAACATCTACTCATGCAGTAAAAAATCTGCTATGCCAGGGATATAGGCCCCACATACTCTCATATAATCCAATAATTTCATCAATACAACTTCGAGTCCTCGACTCATCTCAACCACTGTCCATCGACCTCAAATCATCACCAGTCATCATTATTTCTCATCTCAAATAACTTTCAATTATCAATTATTAACATTCTAAGGATTTAGTGCCTGGCACACTTTCCTTCAATATCCATCAAGCTCATAATAACCATCATCAGTTCTTAATTCCATTCCGAACTCATTAGTACATCAGTTTCTCAATTCATTGTCAATAATCACCAAGTTCACTACTCTTCCTTCTCTCTCAACCAAACTCATCCTCAGTACACTAGAAACCTAAACCTCCATTCTCTAACTTTTCAAAGTAAAACCCAAATTAAATCTCCTAGGACCTTTCCCATGTTTTGATATCCAAAAATAAGCCAAAGAGTCTTAAATATGTGACACATAAGTTTACAACCTTGTTGGGAAGGTGAAACAGTTAAAAACAAGATTTTGTTGAAAAACAAGGCCTGTGCGTATGCACAGGGGTGTGCATGCGCACGCCCAAGGAGATTTTCAAAAAGTGTGCGCATAGGGGTGTGCGTATGCACAAGTACCAAATTCTTCAATTCTGTTCGCTCGCACAAGGCGTGCCCGCGCCCTCAATAGAATGCACATCCCATCGTGTGCGTGTGCAAAGGGCTGTGCGTGCGCACAGGTTGTAAAACTTCATTGGTTATGTGCGCACACAGGTTGTGCTAGCGCTCTTGATGGGAAGCAGAAGCTGATGAATTAAAAAAATTATTAAAATTGATACGTTGCAAGTATAGTTCTTAATTCACCAAAAATCTGCCTATCAATTTAGAAATGTGTCACAAAGAGTTTAAATCAAAATTACTCGGAGATTTAAGTCCCAGGTCGTCTCCCAACGAGTTGTAGAGAAGGGTGCTATCTTATTAATCAGAGGTTCGAAGAAATTGAGGTAAGTAAATTGGAATGTAAACTGAGGAAAATTAAATGATATGAATAAAAGCCTTGACTGGGAATTGATTAGTTAGAATCTCTATCATTGATGGAGTGATTTTTAAGATTGATTTATAATTAACGGTTACTCTGTTTAGTTATCCTTTACTAGGTAAGGGAAAGTCAAACAAGTTGGATTACTAGATCCGTTCACGAGTTACAACCCACTTTGTTCAAAGGGATTGACGTTGGTGACAGGATAGCAATTCAACAATTAACCCAATTACAAATTTTCTTTCAATCCTTCCAACTCAAGAGTTCCTTTTCAATCAATTCCCCATCAAGTAATGAAACTACTCACGCATTGTAAAAAATAAATCCATAACACATAAAAGGGAATTAAAAGAAGACATGATTATTGGAATTGAAATTGAATTAAAAAGAAATAATCCTTGCATTAATTAATCATAAAAGTATCTGATTGACAAAATTGAACATAACAAAGAACATGGAAGAATAAAACCAAGTTAAGAGAACAAACTAGAATGATGAAGTCTTGATGAGGAAATAACTCTTCTCAATGTTCCAATGCTAAGACCAATTGAAAATTAAAAATTCTAAAAACTAGAGAGAAAAACCTAAGAGAGTGAAAAACTGGATCTAAAACTACTGAATGAATGTGTGTGTTGTTTCTGCATATTCTTTGACTCTAGTTTGCTGTTTCGGGCCGAAAACTGGGCCAAAATAAGGTCCAAAATCGCCCCCAGCGAATTCTGCAGATTATGCAGATCGCACATGTCACGCGATCGCATCATCCATGCGGACGCGTCGCTTGCGCTTTTTCCTCTCCACGCGTTCGCGTCGTCCACGCTACCGCGTCGCTTGCGCTTTCCAATCCGCGCGGCCGCACAAGCCATGCGACCGCGTCACTTCTCGCTGGTTATCTCCTCAAATTCTTGTGTTCCTTCCATTTTTGCTAGCTTCCTCTCCAGTCTCCATCTCATTCATGCCCTATAAAGCCTGAAACACTTGACACACAGATCACGGCATCGAATGGAATAAAGGAGAATTAAAATTAAATAATTAGAGTCTCTAGGAAGCAATTTTCAAACATGTACTAAATTTAGGAAGGAAATCTAAATGCATGCTAAATTGATGAATAAGTGGGTAAGGATCATGACAAAACCACACAATTAAACACAATATAAACTATAAAATAGTGGTTTATCAACCTCCCCACACTTAAACATTAGCATGTCCTCATGCTAAATTGAAGGAGACAAGGAAATGAGTATAAACATGTAGAAACTCATGAAATGTAATGCAATCCTACATATATAAATAAATGCAACTATATGATTATTGTCCACTTGATCAAAAGTAAATAAGCCCTTCAAAACAATTACAAATCAAATTCCACTTGAATCTTTAATTAACCTAAGCTCTCACCTAATATACATATATTCTATATACTTTTAAATTCATGCCTAGCTACCCATAATTCCCTTTTTCAACCCATACTCATGTTTCAACTTTGTATTTTAATTCTATCATATGTGCATTGATCTTTGAATTCTGAATTTAACATTGGGGTAATTTTGTCCCCTTATTTATTTGTTTATCATCTTTTTTCTCTTTTCTTTTTTTTTTTTTGAATTGAAATAAATAAAGCTTATCAACGCACATACATTTTTTATTCTTATAGTTTCACAGGAATAGGTATCCAAATTCCCTTTAAATTTTCATGACACATCCCCTTAACAACTTTTGTTCCCAAAATTTCCCATACTTAACTAGCACACACAATTCTATCTTAAGCTAACCAAAGAGTCAATTTGGGATATGCAATTGTTTTTCAGCTTAAGGTTAGTAATATGGTAAAATATAGAACAAATGGGATTTTAAAGGCTCAAAGTGGTTAACAAGGATAATTGAAAAGGGTAGGCTTGATTTGGATAAGTGAGTTTAAACAAATAATGGCCTCAATCATGTGCAAGCATGTAAATATAATAAATATTGGACATATAAGATAAAACAAAATATAGATTACAATCATAGAGAAGTAAACACACAAGAATAAAATAATTATGGTTAAATAATGTAACCATACATAAAGGCTTAAATCTTTCACAGGTTGTGTATTTTTTAGCTCAAACATCATGTTCCAAATACAACTCAAGCAGATTTATAAAAAATTTGAAAAATTAGTGAAATTTATTCTATTCTATAAAGGGAAGAAAATCTAACTAAAATATTCTAATTATTGGTGTACAGAGAAGAGAAATTACCTTCGGAAGTCAGGTACTGACCGACCTCCCCACACTTAAGGCTTTGCACCGTCCTCGGTACCATCTGTCAGGAACAGGAGTGGGCTGGTGGCAGTATCTCCAAAGTTGGGACTATCATGGCTCCCGGTGCTGGTAAAAGAAGTGGAGTCCGGAGTGTCTGAGTCCTTGAATTTGCCCATGATCAGCTCCTTGAGGTATGTGAATCGGCGCTTGTTACGGCGCTCTCTCATCTGAGCTTTCTGTTCATGCCGATCCAACTTTTCAAGTATCTGCTGGAGCAATTTCTCAGTTGTAGATGCTTGTGGTGTTGAAGAAGGAATATCTTCAACTGGCTCAGTAGGCTGGCTTGTAGTGGCTGCTGAAAGTCTGAGGTATTTCCCGTTAGGGACATATTGATCATCCCGTGGAAGCATGGCTTTGGTGTCCCCAGCTCTGTAGGAGACCCCGGCTGCTGAAACAAGATCTGAGACCAGGGCGGAAAAAGGTAGGTTGCCCACGATTTGTACATGCTCCATAGCATTCCGGATGTGTCTTGAGAGATTCAGAGGTTGGTCTGTAAGGATGCACCATAGTAGAATAGCCATGTCTGCAGTGAAGGAGGACTCATGAGTTCTCGGAAAGACATAATGGGACATGATCTGTGCCCATACATGAGCCTCCAAGGTAAGTGCGGAAGCCAAGATTCCCTTAGGGCAGGTACGGTGGTATCCGTAGATCCAACGGCTG
>NC_029785.2:91030957-91045111 GCF_000816755.2 Arachis ipaensis
TGGAAAAGGGGGAAGACTCAGAGCTTGCTGGATGGCCTCTTCTGTAATGGGCACTTGCTTCTGCCGGACATAAATAGACTGCAGGGTCGGTATGTAGAAGTTGGATTAGAACTCAACTACCCAAGAGAGATTGACCTGCCTCAGCTGTCTCTGTAAGAAACTCCATTGTCTTCGTTCAATTTGTGGCTCAACAAAGGTGGCAATATTAGACGGGAGGATTAGAAAATTGTTATAGTTCCTTTCTGCTAGGATAGGGAATATCTGCTCACAGTAGCGATTCGAAAATTGCGTAGCGTCCCTTGCTGGAAAGGCTTTCTCCTTTTCGTCAACCTTTATTATCCTCTTAACTCTTTTTGTTGAGGGCTTGACTGTGGTTGAAGAAGGCTCGGCCACTAATGCTCTTTTAGTTCCTCTTCTTGCTGGTGGTTTGGAAGTAGCTTTCTCTTTTCCTTTCTTGGTGGCCATCCTGAAAGAAGGGAAGAGAAAGGAATTTAAGTGCAAAGAGATAGAGCAAGAAAAAGGGTAGTGTAAGTGATAATCAATGCACAATAAGGATAAATGGCAGTAACACATGGTCCGGATTACATGTGAAAGGCTCATCAATGGAAATATAGCAAGTGCATGTAGGACAATGGAATGGAAGAGATTTATTGGCATGCAGGCAAAGGCAGGAGTAGCATATATCAAACATTCAATGTCCAATTTAGATTACCATTTGTAAAAAACTAGCCATCACGTTTGTATTGACAATTAAATTTAATTAGTAACATATGAAAGGAAATTTGTGAAAAGCAAGCATTGCATATTAGAGTAAAATAATGTGAAGAAGTGCATAATGCCATATGGGCTTTTTCACAAACACATAGCATGCATGTAGAATAAGCTCTTGAAAGTATGAATTTGAACATGGAAGCAATCCCTTAAAAAGTAATATATATGATTGTCAAACAAATTTATAACAAACCATAAGCATATAAAGATAAATAATAACTCACATAAATAGATAACACCAAGTAAAAAAGAAAAGAAAAGAAAAGAAAATAAGAATAATGAAGAAAAGATAAGGAGATAACATATGAAAATAAGAAGAATAGTAGAAAAGTGAGAAAGAAGAAAAGAAAAACCTTGTTAATGGGGTGAGAAAGATAGAGAATGAAAGGTGAGATAGAAAGGGGAAGGGAGAAAGAAGAAAGAATGAGGGAAAAGAAAATTTAGGATTTGGAGGAAAGAAAGATAAGATAATTTGGCAACTGAGGTTGAGCTGTGCGGCGCATGCGACGCGGCTGCGGAAGGCACGCGTTCGCGTGGTTGCGCTCCAGGTAAGGTGACACGATCGCGTCGATCACGCGGTCGTGTGACCTATGTTGCGCTACTGGCGCGAGTGCAGCCTCGCTCCAGCACAACTCTCTGTTCGATTCATTTTAATTGCCAAAATTGGATGACGCGATCGCGTGGGTCACGCGATCGCATGAGTGTGCGTTATAAAATGGGTGACGCGGCCGCGTCAGCGACGCGGTCGCGTGACAAGGATTGTGTTTCCAGCATCACTCTCGCACAGAATGCGACTGTGCACCATTTTACGTCGAAAACTCAGGGCACGCGGCCGCGTGGGGCACGCGGCCGCGTGGGGCACGCGGTCGCGTGGGAGGCCATGATTTTCATGCGATTCGGTCGCGTCAGCGACGCAGTCGCGTGGGGTAATTTGTGCCATTGGCACGGCTCCAGCGCTGCTCCTGCGTAACTTTCTGTTCATTTTTATTTTTCTTTACTCCCCGTGCCACGCGGACGCATCGCTGGTGCAATCGCATCGCGCGGCCAAAAAAAAAATTTTTTTTAAAAAAAAGAAATATAAGGACATGTAGGTGTAAAAGCATGAAAATATTAATAAAGAGAAGAGTTATTGAAGAAGAAAAAAAAACTAAAAGTGAAGAAAAGAATGATCATACCGCGGTGGGTTGTCTCCCACCAAGCACTTTGCTTTAACGTCCGTAAGTTGGACGTTCCACTAGCTCAATCTGCTGTTATGTGGGGATCTTCCAAGTGGAGGATCTCAAGCTCCTTGCTTTTATGCACCTTCTCACTATGGTACAGCTTCAGGCGGTGTCCATTAACCTTAATAAGTTCAGAGCTTGAAGGATGGCTTAGGTGATAAACTCCGTATGGTTCAGCCTTCTCTACTCTGTATGGACCTTCCCATTTTGATCTTAACTTACCGGGCATTAGCCTTAGTCGAGATTTGTAAAGGAGGACGAAATCTCCAGGTTGAAATTCTTTCTTCTTGATGTTTTGATCATGCACAACTTTCATCCATTCCTTGAAAATTCTGGAATTCTCATAAGCTTCTAGGCGAAGGTTCTCCAGTTCCTGCAGTTGCAACTTTCTTTCAGCTCCGGCCTTCTCAATTTCCATGTTGCACTCTTTAACTGCCCAGAAGGCTCTGTGTTCGATTTCAACTGGGAGATGGCAAGCTTTTCCATAAACTAAGCGAAAGGGACTCATCCCAATGGGTGTCTTGTATGATGTTCTATATGCCCACAGTGCATCTTGTAGCCTGGTGCTCCTGTCTTTTCTATGAGGCTTCACTATCTTTTCCAAGATATGCTTAATTTCTCTGTTCGACACCTCGGCTTGCCCATTAGTTTGGGGATGGTAAGCTATTGCAACTTTATGGATTATCCCATGCTTCTTCATCAATCCTGTTAGTCTCCTGTTACAAAAATGGGTGCCTTGATCGCTCACGATCGCTTGTGGTGATCCAAAACGGTATATAATGTGGTTTCTCACAAAAGAAACAACAGTGTTAGCATCGTCAGTGCGGGTAGGAATTGCTTTCACCCATTTGGAAACATAATCCATAGCTAACAATATATAAAAATATCCATTAGAATTTGGAAATGGACCCATGAAGTCAATGCCCATACATCAAAAATTTCACAGAAAAGCATATAGTGTTGAGGCATCTCATCCCTCCTGGAGATATTACCAAATTTCTGGCATGGGATACAAGATTTGCAAAACTCAGCAGCGTCTCTAAAAAGAGTAGGCCACCAGAATCCACAGTCTAAGATCTTTCTAGCTGTTCGTTGAGGGCCAAAATGTCCTCCACTCTCAGATGAGTGACAGGCCTCTAAAATAGACTGGAATTCTGATTGAGGCACACAATGTCTAATTATCTGGTCAGCGCCACATCTCCATAAATATGGGTCATCCCATATATAATATTTTGACTCACTTTTCAGCTTGTCTCTTTGATGTTTAGAAAAAATGTGGATGAAATGTGCGGCTAACTAAATAATTAGCAACAGGTGCATACCAAGGGACTACCTCATATACTGCTTGTAGGTTATCAAAAGGAAAATTATCATCTATAGGAGTAGAATCATCCTTAATATGTTCAAGGCGACTCAAGTGGTCTGCTACTAAATTCTGATTACCACTCCTATCCTTTATTTCTAAATTAAATTCTTGTAGCAGTAGTATCCAATGTATAAGTCTTGGTTTGGACTCCTTTTTAGCTAATAGATACTTTAGAGCTGCGTGGTCTGAATATACTACTACTTTGGTACCAAGTAAATAGGCCCGAAATTTATCCAGAGCAAAAACAATAGCAAGAAGTTCTTTCTCAGTAGTAGTATAATTGGACTGGGCAGTGTCTAAAGTCTTAGATGCGTGGGCAATAACAAAAGGATCCTTACCTTCACGCTGAGCCAGCGCTGCTCCTACTGCATGGTTGGAAGCAACGCACATGATTTCAAACGGCTGGCTCTAGTCGGGTTCTCTCACAATTGGGGCTTGAGTTAGAGCAGTCTTCAGCTTATCAAATGCTTGTTTGCAATCCTCACTGAACTCGAACTCAATGTCCTTCTGCAGTAATCTAGATAAGGGAAGTGCCACCTTACTAAAGTCCTTAATAAATCTCCTATGGAAACCTGCATAGCCAAGGAACAAACGGACTTCCCTCACAGACGAAGGGTATGGTAAACTAGAAATAACATTCACTTTTGCTGGGTCCACAGAAATACCATTATTAGATACCACATGTCCTAATACAATCCCTTGTTTTACCATAAAGTGGTATTTTTTGAAATTCAGTACAAGGTTTGTATTAATAAATCTATCTAATACTCTAACTCTTCTTTTTGAACTTCAGCCACACTTTCGTCTATGACATCACACTGGAAGATAGAACGATCTTCTGGGGGGTTGTCAATGACTCCATTCAGGTTGAAGATCACTATGCGGCCATCTATTTCAAAGGAGTATGTTCCTGAAAAAGCATCCAATTTGAATTTTGATGTTTTCAGGAATGGTCTTCCAAGTAGGATTGATGATGGCTTATCTGAATCATTATGGGGCATCTCCAAGATATAAAAATTAGTGGAAAATGTGAGCCCTTTAATGTTCACCAAAACATCTTCAGCAACTCCAGCCACTGTAATAATGCTTTTATCTGCTAACACAAAACGAGTTACCGACCTTTTTAAGGGAGGGAGCCTCAAAACATCATATATGGACAAAGGCATTATACTGACACATGCTCCTAAATCACACATGCAATCATAAATTACTACACTACCAATAGTACAACTAACTATGCAAGGACCTGGATCACTACATTTTTCAGGTAATCCTCCCATTAAAGCAGATATAGAACTACCTAAAGGAATAGTTTCTAATTCATTAATCTTGTCTTTATGGATACATAAGTCTTTTAAAAACTTTGCATATTTAGGTACCTGCTGAATAACATCAAAAAGGAGGACAGTTACCTCGACCTTTTTGAATATCTCTACCATTTTAGGATCAGGTTCCAGCTGCTTCCTGGGCTTCCTTGCAAGCTGTGGAAATGGAATGGGAACAGTGGGTTCCATGGTGCCTGCGCCTTTTGGTGCTTCTTCTTGTGGTTGAGCTATCTCTTCTTCAGCTATGTCCTGTATATCCTCTTCCTCTTCAACATCTTCGATTTCCACCACCTCTTCAGCTGAGGCGTATTCTGGTGAGCTTGGTTCCTCCTGATTCCTCTCATGTAGTGTAGTTCCAGACTTCAGGGTGATGGCATTAATGCCTCCCTTTGGATTGGGTAATGGTTGAGAGGGGATTCCAGTGGTGCTTGAAGGTTGGTTACTGGAATTTTGTGCTGAACCAAGCTGTGTCATAAAAGCTTGCAGAGTAGAGGTGAGACCATTCAGACTGGCATTAATACTGTTCACGATGGTACTTTCCATGGCCAGTTGTCTTTTTTCAAAAGCTTGTAATATACAGAAGAATGAGTAAATTGAGAGGTTTGCTGCTGATTGTTCGGTAGTCCTTGGTTTTGCCTCAGGTGAGGTGCTCGGTAAGGTTGATTTTGCTGCCTGTTGTTGTTATTATTCCACCTCTGATTTCCCTGATTATCTCTGCCTCCCCTGTTATTATTGTCCCTCCAATTCTAGTTTGAATTGTCCTGCCATCCATGGTTATTATTTCCACTTTGATTGTACCCTTGGTTGGGACGGTCATAGAAGTTGTGAGTGGATGCCACCATGTTGTCTTCTTGTTGGAGCTACAGGCACTCATCAGTGTAATGGCTGTAATCAGCACAAATTCCGCAAATTATTTCTGGGACTAGTTGTTGGTTTTGTTGCGGTTGAGTTTGCTGAGCTTGTTGATTCAACTGCATCTGCTTCAGCAGGTTGGTCATCTCACAGATGCTTTGAGTTAGAGCAGTAGTCTCTCTGCCAGAAGATACTTCTGCAACAGCTTTTGAACGACCTTGCTTCTGTCTGTGGTTCCGAGTAGATTCAGCTAAATCACTGATCAATTGCCAAGCTTCATCAATGGTCTTGTACTTCTTCATAGACCCATTGCTGGCACTTTCCAATGTGGTCTTATCTTGGGGCCTCATACCTTGTGTGATATAGCTAAGTAGCATGACCTTGTCAATCATGTGGTGGGGGCATGCTTCCAGAAGATTATTGAAGCGCTCCCAGTATTCAAAGAGAGTTTCATTCTCATCCTGAACAATTGTAGAGATATCCTTCCTCAGTTTATCAGTAACTTCAGATGGAAAGAATTTCTCCAGAAACTCCTTTCTGAGTGTATCCCAGTTGGATACATTTGCTATAGGTTGAGTGTAGTACCACTCTCTTACTTTTCCCTCAAGAGAGAACAGAAAAGCTTTTAGCAGAATTGAATTTTCATCAGTGCCATCACGCCTGACAGTAGAACAGGTTGCCTGGAAATCTCTCAAGTGCTTGATAGGCTCTTGAGCAGGTAGGCCATGAAACTTGGGCATCAAATTTAATAGTGCGGTCTTTATTTCAAAATCCGTAGCTACCACTGGATGATGCGCTTGAAACGGTTGCATTGTAAAATCAGGAGCTCCTTCCTCCTGGATGGTAACTCTTCTAGCTGCCATGTTTTCTGCACGTAAAATAACTGAATCAGTAGAACGGGGGCTGGTTTCTTCCTCAGATTCACTTTCAGATTCGCCCTCAGAGCGGGCTAACCTATGTTGTTCTCGCCTTATTCATGAAATTGTTCTTTCAATTTCAGGATCGAATATTAGCAAGCGCGGAACAGGAAGTGAACGTGTCATTTGACGGAAGAAACATGCAGCTCATAGTAGCAAAATTAAATAAAATGCAAATAAATAAATTCTAATTAATAAAATTAGCACTCTATTGCAACTCCCTGGCAATGGTGCCAAAAATTGATGGGAAGCAGAAGCTGATGAATTAAAAAAATTATTAAAATTGATACGTTGCAAGTATAGTTCTTAATTCACCGAAAATCTGCCTATTAATTTAGAAATGTGTCACAAAGAGTTTAAATCAAAATTACTGGGAGTTTTAAGTCCCAGGTCATCTCCCAATAAGTTGCAGAGAAGGGTGCTTTCTTATTAATCAGAGGTTCGAAGAAATTGAGGTAAGTAAATTGGAATGTAAACTGAGGAAAATTAAATGATATGAATAAAAGCCTTAACTGGGAATTGATTAGTTAGAATCTCTATCATTGATGGAGTGATTTTTAAGATTGATTTATAATTAACGGTTACTCTGTTTAGTTATCCTTTACTAGGTAAGGAAAAGTCAAACAAGTTGGATTACTAGATCCGTTCACGAGTTACAACCCACTTAGTTCAAAGGAATTGACGTTGGTGACAGGATAGCAATTCAACAATTAACCCAATTACAAATTTTCTTTCAATCCTTCCAACTCAAGAGTTCCTTTTCAATCAATTCCCCATCAAGTAATGAAACTACTCACACATTGTAAATAATAAATCCATAACACATAAAAGGGAATTAAAAGAAGACATGATTATTGGAATTGAAATTGAATTAAAAAGAAATAATCCTTGCGTTAATTAATCATAAAAGTATTTGAATGACAAAATTGAACATAACAAAAAAACATGGAAGAATAAAACCAAGTTAAGAGAACAAACTAGAATGATGAAGTCTTGATGAGGAAATAACTCTTCTCAATGTTCCAATGCTAAGACCAATTGAAAATTAAAAATTCTAAAAACTAGAGAGAAAAACCTAAGAGAGTGAAAAACTAGATCTAAAACTACTGAATGAATGTGTGTGTTGTTTCTGCATATTCTCTGACTCTAGTCTGCTGTTCCGGGTCGAAAACTGGGCCGAAATAAGGTCCAAAATCGCCCCCAGCGAATTCTGCAGATTATGCAGATCGCACATGTCACGCGATCGCGTCATCCATATGGACGCGCTGGAATAAAGGAGAATTAAAATTAAATAATTAGAGTCTCTAGGAAGCAATTTTCAAACATGTACTAAATTTAGGAAGGAAATCTAAATGCATGCTAAATTGATGAATAAGTGGTTAAGGATCATGACAAAACCACACAATTAAACACAATATAAACTATAAAATAGTGGTTTATCAGCTCTCAACAGAAGGTTTTCCCTTATGTGTGCGTATGCACAAGGCTGTGCGTGTGCACAATTTCAAAAAATCACAGGGGTGTGCGTACGCACAAGGCTGTGCGTGTGCACACAAACCAGAATTACAAAATTCTGCAACATTGCAGAATTTCAGATTTTGAGACCAAACTTTCTATAATCATATCTTTTTCTACCGAATTCAGATTTTCTCAAAATTTAAACCATTTTAAATCTTGTTCAAGTTTCTTTCATTTGATATAAAATACATTGGATTTCAAGCATGGTAGCTCAAAATTTCAGTTTAAGCAAAAGTTCACAAAGTTTCAATTTTCCACAATCCTCAACCAAAATCATCCAAAACCCTTCCCAACTCCAACTTGCATCAAAATCTACCACATTCCACCATTCATACCAAATTTTTCTTCACACTTCATTATTCTCAATCTCAATTATAAAATTCATAACATTATAAACAATCCTCCACCAAAATATTTATTAATCATAATCTATCCATACCAAGCATCATAATCAATCTCATTTAATTTCAATCTATATCTTTCACACCATCTTTATCAATTTCACATCATAATCCATCAACATATTCAAAAATCATCAATTCATCATTACTCATCATAAATCATCAATCAACAACTCAACAACCAATTCAATTCAAACCTATCCTATGGGTCACTAGCCTAAATGTCCAGAAATGTTATATATTACATAGAGAAAATCGAAACCATACCTTGGCCGATTCCCAATATGTACCATAACCCCAAATGAGCACAAGTTAAGCTTCCAACTACAATCCAAGTCACCAATCACTCCAACAAGCATTAGCAATCACCAACAAGCTCAAATATTCAAGCTAATATCACATATATCACCAATATCAAAACCTAGAAACTACAACATATAACACTACGAAGGTATATGAAGAACTTTACCTTGTCCAAAGGGGATTGGGACAAAGCCCAACAATTACCCGCCACTAGAGATCACCTAAACAACCAAATCCACAAAATCTACTCAAACACCATACCCAGAAAGTGAAATCTGTTAGGGCTGAAAGGAGGAGTATGAAATTCGAGTTGTTACCTACTTTATTTAGCTAGAAGTGATAGGCTCAGCAAGAGCTTCGCGTAGCCGCTGACGGCACACAAATCGGAGCACCGTAGCTCGAGATACAAGCGAAAGAAGTTTTATGTGAATAGTGCTTCTCTCTTCTCCTTCTCCTCTCAATGTGCAGCTGTGTTTTGTATTTGTGGGGGAGTAAATGAACTCATTTGGGATCATTTAAGCTTATATATATGTTGGGCTTGGGCTCAACTTGGGCCTGGTCCAACCGTGAAGGGTTTTTGGTTTGTTTGGCCTAACTTTGGGCCAAACCTTTTGGATAGGTGCCCGGTTTGCTGAACCAAAAACTTTTCTAAGGTTTTCAACTGTTTTCACTCTCTCTCATGCGGCACTGGACAGAGTTAAGCCGGTACTGCTGGCTACTCTATCGGTATGCGTTTTTACACAAAAATTTTCAAAAGAAAACATTTTTCCACTCAGAAAAATCCACAGAATCCGAATCTCAAATTTATATTTTGAGAAAAATATTTTTATATTTTTAGACCTATTCCAGGAAATTAAATTAGTCTATTCTAGTTAAGCGATTTTTTGTGAAAACTCCGGTTCTTACAAATAGAACTTTGTTTATACATGACCAGTTGCCTAATCAACCTGGACCAATTTCCTCGAACCTGCAAAATCATGGACAAGCGCCTCAGCTACAGTTTCTTCCACCTCCAGTTCCATCTTCAACACAAATTAGTCTTGGGAGCTCGTTGCAAGGAGATGGTGCCTCAATAAGTACACCCATCTCAAATCCATTACCTGATATGCAGGGCCAAAGTTTACATTTACATGGGGGAACCTTGCCATCTTTGTGCCCATCTCATCCCCATGCTGATGCTTCGGTGACAAGTCAACCTCCACCTGTATATCTTGATTTGAATAGTTCACTAGTGAACCATGGTGTGATCTCGGTAACTAATCCACTCACCAATCCACCCACTGGACTGGTAACTATACTTTCATTAGTTTCCCTCCTTTTTTAGTTTGTTAATTTGATATAGTAATTTAAATGAACTCGTGTTTTAGAATTCCATTGGGATGGAGTTTGATGTAGATATCTTGTAGGTTTGTTATGAAGGTGTAATCAGTGCCTTATACATTGAGCTTCCTAGACAATGCACGAGCTGCAGTCTCTTATTCAAATGGCAAGATGAGCACAGTACACATATGGATTGGCACGTGACTAGGAACCGAATGTCAAAAAGTCGGAAGCGGAAAGGGTCTCAAAAGTGGTTTGCAAGTGGGAGCATGTGGCTAAGTGGTGCAGAGTCTTTGGGAAAGGAATCGATTCTAGGGTTGTTGGCTCCCGAGGAGACAGAGGAAATGAAAAATGAGGAAGAGTTAGGCGTTCTTGCTAAAGAGGATCAGAGTAGATGTGCACTGCGTGGAGAGGGCTTCGACGAGTTTTACAGGCACGAAATGAATGAGTGGATGTATAGAGGAGCCACGTACCTTAAGGCACCCGTGGGAATAACATTGGCCACCATGGACAGACATCAACTAGGGCCCATTGTTCATTCCAAATGCAGAAGGATCAGAGTAGATGTGCACTATGTAGAGAGGGCTTCGATGAGTTTTACAGCCACGAAATGGATGAGTGGATGTATAGAGGAGCCACGTACCTTAAGGCACCCGTGGGAATAACATTGGCCACCATGGACAGACATCAACTAGGGCCCATTGTTCATTCCAAATGCAGATTTGACTATGACCCTACTATTCCCTCAACCAATAGGTATTTGCTTTTTATATACGATCTTAGTTACATTATATTAGCTTACTACTACTATTATTTACTCTTCTTTCTTGTTTCATTTGTGTATGCAGGGAACCTACCAAGAGAGTAGTAAGAGAAAAAGAATATGGGTGGACCAAACATCAGTTTTGTGCATGATAAACCCCGATTTTGTGGTTTATCTTGTGCTTAATTTGGGGGATTTTATCAACTTTTCTCACATTTATTCAATGAAATAGCATGGTTTTGCAATTCTCCCTGAATTTGTGCTTAAGTGTGAAAACATGCTTTTTAGGAATTAAAATAGCTAAATTAAACTCACTTTAATTTCATTCGATGCCTTAATATATTTGTTGAGTGATTTCAGGTTCATAAGGCAAGTATTGGATGGAAGAAGCAAGGAGTAAAGCATGCAAAGTGGGAGAACTCATGAAGAAATGAAGGAACTGCAAAGCTGTCAAGCCTGACCTCTTCGCACTCAATCGACCATAACTTGAGCTACCGAGGTCCAAATGAAGCAGTTTTAGTTGCGTTAGAAAGCTAACATTTGCGGCTTCAAAATGATATAAAATTTGGCATAGTTGCCTGACGTATAGGGGCACGCATGCGCCATATACGCGTGCGCACTGATGGAGCACGTGGTTCACTAAAGTGAAACCGTGGCCAGCGATTTTGCAGCTCATTTTGGGCCCAATCCAACTCATTTCTGATGCTATTTCATGTAGAATTCAAGCTTGGGCAAGGGGGGAGTAATTGTTTGAAGTGTTAGCATCATGTAGGTTAGTTTCTAGAGAGAGAAGCTCCCTCTTCTCTCTAGAATTAGGTTAGGTTAGTCACTTTTAGATCTAGGTTCAATTTCATGTTTTCATCTTGCTTCCTTTATGAATTCTTGCGTCTAATCTTTTATTCTCATTATTTGTAGTGTTAATTTTACTTTCATACCTCTTTTATGTTCATAAAATCTTGTTGGATTTGGATCTTTTCTTTAATGCAATTTAAGGATTGATGTTCTTTTATGGTTGATTTGAGTTGTGATCCTACTTTCCTTGCAATTAGTAGTTGATAGATTTTATTGATTCTTGCATTTTGTGATGTTTACTTTTCTTGCATACTAGGTGTTTGATAGAATATTTCCTTTAATTTTTGAGTAGTTTTCTTTGCTCTTGGCCTAGGCTAAGGGAATTGAGTGACCTTGAGTCATTGGGTCTCAATGATTTGGTGATTTGAGAACCCTTGGTGATCAATTTGATACTCATTGACAGTAACCCACTACTAATCTAATTAGTAGAAAGGTTGGGACTTATGGGTTGATGTGATCAAGCCTATTTGACGTACTTAAAGCTTTTGGAAGTAGACTTAATAGGTTGGCCTCTCATAATTGTCAATATATAGTTTGTAGACAAGGATGGTGATCTCAATTACCTATGTCTAGCCAAGAGTACTTTTCATTTCTTTATTAGTTCTTATCATTTTACTTTCTTGTTATTTACTTCTCTTGCAAATTTCCAAATCAAACCCCTTGATCTTCATAGCCAATAATTGAACACTTCATTGCAATTCCTTGTGAGACGACCCGGAGTTCAAATACTTCGGTTAATTCTTATTTGGGGTTTGTTACTTGTGACAACCAAAATTTTTGTATGCGAGGATTCTTTGTCGGTGTAGAACTATACTTGCAACGAGAATTCATTCAATTGAAAAAATTCTGTACCGTGCGAGAAGCCGAGCATCAGTGCACCCTTAATTAGGACTTACTAATATCTTTTAGGGTAGAGTTGAATCATGTATAGCTATAATTGCGCTAGTAGTGTTTCCAATTTCTTGCCGTCAAATACTGCTAGCTGCTGTTGTTAGTGCTCTATTATTGTTCGGGTGGGAGCGCCAGCAGTAGGTTTCATTATATTTATCAGCAAAATTACATTGCATTATTGTAAGCACGTTTAATTCATTGAATTTAATAAAACTCTGCGTTCCGACAATTTTTATTAGTTTCGCTACTCATTTCGTTTTCAAATGCTACTTCTCAATTTGTATTTTTCTAGTTATTTACGATCCCAATTCATAAAAAATCGTGATTTAGTTTAATAGGTATATATTAAAAATAATGTAAAAAAACATAGACATTCTACAAAGTAAAAGCATGTTATGATTGTTATATAAGAAAATGTTTTGATTTTAGTAGCTTACCCATTCAAAAGTCTTGTTCGTTCTTATTAAGGAAAGTATTTGATTGGATTAAAAAAATAAGGCTACTTAACTGTAATAGAAAATTATGAGTCATGGGTAAAGTCACAGTTTTTATTATGAACATGGAAGATAATAAGAAATTATCGCCGCCATTGGTTCTTTTTATCTGTTTCTACTTTTCATTTCATTAAAAGGGAAGGTAGTCTCTGTGCATTTTAGATGGGTGAAGAAAGGCGATGCAACGAGTGATAATTTGGAGGAATTTTTTAAAAAAAAAAAAGAAAAAAGAAAAAGATGTAACGTACGTATATTTAACATTTAAGCAATATTATAATTTTTCAGATATCCAAATATAAGTTATTATTATGAAATAAAAATAGAGAGTGAATTCGATTATTAAATTAGACACAAAACATTTAAGCAATGTTATAATTTTTCAGATATCCAAATATAAGTTATTATTATGAAATAAAAATAGAGAGTGAATTCGATTATTAAATTAGACACAAAAGAAACAAACAAGACAGAAAGTTCATCCTCTTTCACATCTAATACAGGAACGATAGACACCATATGTTTGGCGAAATGAAAGCACATGCAGAAGAGATACATATTAAAGAAATATTAATATGGACCATTGTTTATATGGATAAAATTTAGGAAATATTATCGGTTACAAAGATTTTAAAGATATTTACTTTTTTTTAAGAATAACCTGGTCCTTTAAGAATTAAGCGGAAATATTTTTGATGTGTGATTTAGACGAAATTCATACATTATTTATCTATTATGTGACATATAATTCCATATGATGTGTAATTGTCATTAAGATCTAGTTTAACTATTTTCTTTATGATTCGTTTTTTTTTTTTTTGACAAATTGTTGATAGCTGTAATTAGTTTCACAACCCAAAAAAATTATATTATTTTCGAACTTGTTGCATATCAAATATGATTGGATCTTTTTTAAATGTATTATTAGTTCATGGACATAAAAGACATAATATATTTTTGACATTGAAGAATTCAGAAAAATGTTTAGAGTTTATTTTTATAACTGTAGTCAGGTGGAAGGAGTCTAATTTTTTAGTTTTAATTTAGATATAAATTAGAAATCTATTTAGTAAAGACGTAATGTTAATAAAAGTTATTATGAATAATACCATTCATCTGAACAAGTATTAATTAAAATTTAATATCTCAATAACTATATATGAT
>NC_029785.2:91045117-91102933 GCF_000816755.2 Arachis ipaensis
TCAATGAGTTACTTTTTATTATTTGTGAATTAATTCTTTTATTTTTCATAAATTTTTTTTATTATCTGATCTTTTAAGATTTAGAAGATATTTTTTTCACCCAAAAAAGTTTTTTCTTTCAGTGATAAAAATATATTAAAGATCTTAAAGTATCAAGAAACGAATCAAATTAGCAAAAAATTTAGACATCGGTTTATAAATGTTGAAAAAATTAAAATCCATTTTCATCAAACACGTCATAGAGATGAATAGTCACATTGTGTCTTTATTCCTTAAAAAAGTTACAGCTACCATCTATTCGAAAACACATATAGTACTCTACTCCATATTTCAAATACCACAACTATAAAAGGGTTATTTTATATTATTCTTAATATTGCCACATTTCATCATAGTAGAACCCTTTAGTATAAACTTTTGGTTAAAAACAACCGTTAACCTCCTTGGTATCTGTTCCGGGGGTTACCTGAAACTGGAAGTCGATCTCGGACGAGATCTTCCGTATTGGTCGGAGATGTCGTGTCCGGCTGGCTGGTGGCAGCTGGAGCTATTGTGTCTGACTTGCTGGACTTGCTGCACTGCTGATCCTTCATCACCGGAGGGTGGGGGGTACCTGCAAGAGACTCCTTCAACTTTTTCCTTTGATTTTTCTGAAGCCTCCGCCTGTAGCTTTCGCGTTTCAGCCCAGCGACGTTGCTTTGTGACTTTGCTTTTTCGTGGGGGAAGGGGTGATTATGGATTTTGCCTTCCGCCTTTCTGCTTTTCTTTGCAGCTTTCTCTCATTTTCCAGGTTTGGTTCTTCTTTCTTCCTCCCTCTACGCCATTTTTGTGTCTATTTTGAGAAAGTTTTTATCTTAGTTGGGAAAAGTTTGGATCTTTCTACTTTTCGCTATGCCTGATCACTGTGCGTCTCGTAATTTCTTCGTCTTTTGCATGGTCTTTTTCTCTTTTCCTGTTGCTTTGATACCTTTAGAGCTTTTGCATGTTGTGAATGCTTTTGATTCTGAAGCTTTGGAATGATAATTTTGTATGATTCTGAAAAAAGGTTGCATCTGGTATGTTTGATGTTGTTTCTTGCTGATAGACTGTAGGAAGATGACTTTCTGTTTTGTTTGTGTTTTGTCTTTCTCCTATGAAAGATGCTTGCTGTTTGAGATCTTCTATTCTTGTTTGCGAGATGTCGGGACGTATGTAGATTTTTCTTGATACCTTGCTTTGTTATTACCTCCAAAGGATGCCCCAGGAGTTTTAGTTTGAGTCTTGGGGTTTTTTCCTTTTCTGTGTATTCGCCCGCCGAGATGTTTTTGAGTAATCCGTTCTTCTTTTCTTTTGTAGGATTTAGTTGGCCTCATGTCTTCCCGAAATAACGTTGTAGAGATGCCTTCCCAGGTTCCTGCAGGTATAGCCGATTGGGTGGACTCGATGGTTCTTATGTGTGTTTCTCTGGTTGATTCTGAGTTTTGTGCACAGCTTAGGCAGTTTCATAGTGTTTGTAGTAATCCCAGTGATGAGAAGAACTATGAGCTTGTCCCTCCCTTTTCTGATGAGAGAGTCTGCTTTTCTACTCGGGTTGTTGATGATCGCCCTTTCTTTTATGTTTATGATTTTTTCTTCGGTTAGCTGGGTATCACCCTTCCTTTTACTCAATTCCTGGGGTTTCATAAAAATTTTTCAATTGTTGTGCAATGGTTTTGGTATTCCTGCTTCCTAATCTCTCTTTTTCTATCTGTTTGTCTTGACTAAGCCCGGTGTGGTAAAAAAGAAGTCAGCTTGGGTCTCCTTTCGTTCTACCCAGGGAAAGAAGGTCTTTTCCATGTTTGACGAGTCATTCCGTGATTTTAAAAACTACTTTTTCAAGGTTCGAGCTGTTGAAGGAGCTCGGCCCTTTTTTCTGGATGAAAATGATGAACCTGCTTTTCCCTTGGAATGGGAAAAAGATGTGAGGGTCTCCAGATATGTGTGGGAAATGTTGGATGAGGCTGAGCGAGCTTTTGTGACTGTCTTGGAAGAACGCTGTGGTCAACCTCCCCATCTTGACACAAAGAGATTTTTAACCAATCCTTCTCTTCTTCAAACTGAACTGGGTATCTTGTGTTTCCTTTATTATCTGTTTATGTTGCTTGTAGCTGTCTTTCCGACTTATCCAACTTGTAGCTTAATTTCTGTTTTATTTGCAGAGGCAATGGAGAATAATGAATCCATGAAAGCTTTTAAGAGGGCGCAGAGGGCGACTGCTGCCAGAAATATTGCGGCCAAGGCGGCTGGGGAGGGGTCCTCCCAAGTGTGCGAGAAGCCATCAGTGCCGAGTTCTTCTAGGATGAAGAAGGTGATCCCTACACCCCGAGTCCGTTTGGTGGATCCTCACCCCACTTCTGCCGCTCCATCTGTTGCTCCTCCCAATAAAAAACAAAAAATAGCTGAGCCCTTCGATCTCGATGCTCCTGATTTTAATGCCATTGAATTTGTGGATCAGCAAATCGGTCCCTATGGCGCCCTCTCCATGGATGATGTGTCCATCCTCCATCACTTGGAATTTATGGCCCGAAATCACGTAAAGATGGCGTATATGGCGGCTGCCATAGATCAGACTGCTCAGAATCTCCTCTCCATGCCACTAAAGCATTTATGGAGGAGGCAAAACAAGAGTTTGATTGGATGAGGGAGTTGAAAGAGGAACTTGAGATAAAGGTAGCCAAGCTGGAGAAGGACTTAGAGAACGAGAAGGCGAGTTCTCAATCACTGGCAGCTTCTTTGAGGTTGGCTGAGGACACAGCCATGATGCATAAGGATAGTTACGTTACATCCTATCCGGAGATGATGCGCCTGAGGGGGGAGCTCGACAATGTCCGGGAAGATTATTCTGAGCTCCAAAGTCATCTTGTTGGCAGCGTGACTGCTGCTTACGAGAACTTGAAGGAGCAAGTTCGGGTCATTGCTCCCGAGGCCGATCTCACCCTCTTTAGCCTGGATAACATTGTCAGGGATGGCAAGATTGTCCCTGATGATGAGGATGATGATGATGAGGTTGCTCCTCCCCCTGCGTCCTCTGCCAAAGTGTCGACCTCTTTTGCTCCTCCGGTTGCGCCTGACTCGGATTGCCAAATTCTGAACCGGGAGGATGGAACTGTGGATGCTGTGCTGATTCAGACTCATCCTCCTTCTCCTTGTCCTGATGCTGCCAAGAAGGCTCCTGATGTTTGCTGATCTCTTTCTGGATATGTAGTTGGCCTGGCTTGTGGGCTTTTAAAACTTTTTATTTAATTGCTGACATTTCCTGGTTGCTTGTTTAGCAACTTTTTATTTTGAAAAACAAAAGGTAGCTCGCTATCCCTTCATGGTAGGTTTTGGTGGCCTTCCGGGCCTTATAACTTTTTTAGAGTAAAAGAAGTAGTTTTTTGACTTGGCATCTTTTCTATTTTCTACTGATGTTTGAAATCTTGCATCTCGACTTCCTCGGATTGCTTTGTTTTATTGTTTGTAGCTTGGATCCTTTGAGGTTGTGATTTATGGGTCCAACTTGTTTCTCGGTGGTTCTTTTGCGCTGGTCCCCTTATTAAGTTATTTCTGTAATCCTCTTTTTTGGACCTTTGTCAGGTCTCTTTTTGGGGATTACTTTTGTAACTTGTTTGTAGGAGATCGACTTCGTTAGGTCAATCTCTTTCTAGATTATTTTTGTAATCCCTTTTCTTGGACCTTTGTCAGGTCTCTTTCAGGGATTGCTTTTATAACATTTTCATTTTGTAGGAGATCGACTTTGTTAGGTCGATCTCTTTTTAGATTATTTTTGTAATCCTCTTTCTTGGACCTTTATCAGGTCTCTTTCAGGGATTACTTTTATAACCTTTTCTTTTTGTAGGAGATTGACTTCATTAGGTCGATCTCTTTCTAGGTTATTTTTGTAATCCTCTTTCTTGGACCTTTATCAGGTCTCTTTCAGGGATTACTTTTATAACCTTTTTATTTTGGGCTGACTTTGTTAGGTCGAGCCCTTCTAAGTTAAAGTAATCCTCTTTAATAGGGTTGGCCAGACCTCTTTCCAGGGTTTACTTATAACTGGGTTGACTTGGTCCGACTTCTGGACGTCGGCCAGTCTTTAAGTTATTATTTTAGCTATCCGTAAGACCTCGTCAGGTTCTTTTTTGGATTGCTTTCGATAACTTCTTACATTATTCTGTGTTCATCTTTGCCGATTTGTAGAAAGTGGTTGGCATCTTTAGATCGTCCTTTGGGTGAATCGCGCTTTCACCTTTATCGGATGGTTTATCTTTATCGTGGTCGTGCAGTGAAATTGTTTTTCACTTTCTGCCGACCTGTTGCTTTATAATCGGACGATGAATACTTTAGATTAATGCATCTTGAATTCTTGTAGAATATCTAAATAAACTTTATTCAAAGTAAAAGTGCAAATATATACATGTGGGAATTTTTCATCCCTTTAAGTCGGATAGTGTCTGGGTCTCAGCTTGGTGCCTCATTAAAAAACCTTTTCAGGAAAAAGAGTGTATCCAATAATGAGATCTGTTACCTTCTTAACTGTAGTACCTTCTTAGGTTGCAAGCGTGCCATGATCTGGGAAGCTCTCGTCCATCGAGATCGGACAGTCTGTAGTAGCCCTTCCCGAGTATTTCTACAACTCGGTAGGGTCCCTTCTAGTTTGCTGCTAGCTTTCCTTCTCCTGGTCGAGTTGTTCCAATATCATTTTGGATTAGGATGAGATCGTTTTCTGCGAAACTTCTCGGCTCTACCCTTTGATTATATCTGGAAGCCATTCGTCGCTTTAGAGCTTCTTCCCTGATCCGAGCTCTTTTTTGGATTTCAGGTAGTAGGTCGAGCTCTTCCCTCTGAAGTTGGGAGTTTGCTCCCTCATTGTAATGAACTACTCTAGGCGATCCTTCCTCAATTTCTACTAGAATCATTGCCTCTATTCTGTATGCTAACCGGAAGGGGGATTCCTTCGTGGTGGAATGTGCCGTCGTTCGATATGCCCATAGGACCTGTGGAAGCTCTTCTACCCAAGCTCCCTTTGCATCTTGTAATTTCCGTTTTAACTCGACCAATATGACTTTGTTGGCAGCTTCGGCCTGTCCATTGGCTTGTGGATGTTCAACGGAGGTGTACTGATTCTTTATATTTAAGTCGGCTACTAGTTTTCTGAAGCCTGCATCTGTGAATTGAGTGCCATTGTCTGTGGTTATTGAATATGGAACCCCGAACCTTGTGATGATGTTTCTATATAGGAATTTTCGGCTTCTTTGAGCGGTGGCATTGGCTAGGGGCTCTGCCTCTATCCAATTTGTGAAATAGTCTACCCCTACTGTGAGAAATTTAACTTGTCCTGACCCTTGGGGGAAGGGGCCGAGAAGGTCGAGCCCCCACCTTGCAAACGGCCAAGGCGAAGTTACACTGATGAGCTCTTCTGGCGGGGCGATGTGAAAGTTGGCATGTTTTTGACATGGTGGGCATGTCTTTACAAATTTTGTAGCTTCTTTCTGTAGAGTTGTCCAATAAAACCCCGCCCGGAGTATTTTTTTGGCGAGAGCTCGTGCTCCGAGATGATTGCCACAAACGCCGCCGTGTACTTCTTCTAACACTTCCTTTGTGTGGGAGGTCGGTACGCATTTCAGTAATGGTACTGAGATCCCTCTTTTGTACAGGATGTTGTTTATAATGGTGTAGTACTGTGCCTCCCTTTTTAGCCTCTTTACCTCTTTTTCTTCTGTGGGGAGTGTTCCTGCTCTGAGGTAGTTGATTATAGGAGTCATCCATCATTGGTCCTGGCTTGTTATGGCTAGGACTTTTTCCTCTTTCGAGATTGACAGGTTCTGTAACATTTCCTAGATGAGGCTTCAATTGTTGCCCCCTGGTTTGGTGCTGGCTAGTTTCGAGAGTGCGTCAGCTCGGGCATTTTGTTCGCGGGGTATGTGGCAGATCTTATATTCCCCGATTTGTCCGAGCTGTTCCTTGGTTTTATCCAAATACTTTTTCATGGTGGGATCTTTGGCTTGGTAGCTCCCTGTTATTTGTGATGTGACCACTTGTGAATCGCTATAGATGTTGATTTTTTGAGCTCCAACCTCTTTAGCCAGCTTCAAACCAGCTAACAATGCTTCATATTCCACCTGGTTATTTGAGGTCGGGAACCCGAACTTGAGGGAGAGCTTAACTTGGGTTCCTTGGTTGCTTTCTATTATCACGCCTGCGCCGCTTCCAGTTTTATTTTAAGAACAGTCCACATAGAGATTCCATTCTGTGGGGGTTTCCAGGGTTTCTGTGAATTCTGCAATAAAGTCGGCCATATATTGTGATTTGATGGACGTTCGAGCTTCATATTGGAGGTCGAACTCTGATAACTCGACTGCCCATTGTAGAATTCTGCCTGCTAAATCTATTTTCTGCAATATTCCTTTTATGGGCTGATTTGTTCGGACCTTAATGGTGTGAGCTTGGAAGTACGGGCGGAGTCGTCGAGATGTTAGAATAAGAGTATAGGCGAATTTTTCTATTTTCTGGTAGTTCAGCTCGGATCCCTGTAGTGCTTTGCTAATGAAGTAGACGGGTTGCTGCCCACTTTCGTCTTCTCTGACCAGTGCTGAGGCTATTGCCCGGTTTCCTACAGCGAGATATAATATGAGTGGTTCTCCTTCTCGTGGTCGAGAGAGGATAGGTGGCAGTCCTAAGAACTTCTTAAAGTCTTGGAAGGCTTGCTCACATTTTGTCGTCCATTCGAACTGCCTTCCCTTTCTTAATGTAGCATAGAAGGGGAGAGATCTTATCGCAGCTCCTGCTAAGAATCGGGATAGGACGACCAATCTCCCGTTGAGTTGCTGTACTTCTTTGACACAGGTTGGGCTCTTCATGTTGAGTATGGCCTGACATTTGTCTGGATTTGCTTCAATTCCTCTTTGTGTGAGCATGAAACCTAAGAATTTGCCTGCTTCTACTGCAAAGGTGCATTTCGCGGGGTTGAGTCGCATGTCATGCTTCCTTATGGTGTCGAACACTTGGGCCAGGTCGGACAATAGTGTCTCTTCACTTTGTGTTTTTATTAGCATGTCATCCACGTAGACTTCCATGGTCTTTCCGATGTGATCCGAAAAATTTATTCATTAGCCTTTGATAAGTAGCTCCTGCGTTCTTGAGACCGAAAGGCATCATAATGTAGCAGTAGTTTGCTTTCGGTGTTAGGAATGAAGTCTTTTCTTGATCTGGTGGATACATGGGGATCTGATTGTATCCTGAGTATGCATCCATAAACGAGAGATATTTATATCCGGAGGAAGCGTCTACCAGAGCGTTGATATTTGGGAGTGGGTATGGATCTTTTGGACAAGCCTTGTTGAGATCGGTGTAATCGGTGCACATTCGCCACTTCCCATTTGATTTTTTCACTAAGACAACGTTGGCTAGCCATAGTGGATATTTGACTTCTCTTATGAATCCTGCTTCCAGTAGTGCCTGTACTTGTTCTTCCACGGCCCGGGATCGCTCTGGCCCAAGTTTTCTTCGTCTCTGCTGTACCAGCCGAGATCTTGGATAGACCGCTAATTTATGACACATAAGCTTAGGGTCTATGCCTGGCATGTCCGCCGCTTTCCACATGAAGAGATCGACATTATCTCGTAAGAATTGTATTAGTAATTCCTTTGAATCTCCTTTTAGGATTGTGCCGATATTAGTTATTTTTTCTGAGGTGCCCCCAATTTGGATCTTTTCTATCTCACCCTCTGGCTGGGGACGAAGTTCTTCTCGTCGTTGAACTCCGCCCAGCTCGATTGTGTGGAACTCTTCTCCTTTGCCTCTGAGGTTTAGGCTTTCGTTGTAACAGCGACGTGCCATCTTTTGATCTGCTTTTATCGTGGCTATCCCTTTTGGTGTTGGAAATTTCATACATAGGTGTGGGGTCGAGACTATTGCGCCGAGTTGGTTGAGTGTTGTCCGACCTATGAGAGCATTGTAAGCTGAAATTACATCGACCACGATGTAGTCTATGATGTGGTCGAACCGGGGTGTCTCTTAGTCCAAACAGACTGTTTGGATATGCTTGAAGTTCTTTTTCTTCTAAGCCGAGTTTATCAAAGGCTGTTTTGAATAAGATATCGGCAGAACTCCCTTGGTCTATTAAGGTGCGGTGTAGGTTGGCGTTTGCTAATATGATGGTGATGACCAAGGGATCGTCGTGTCCCGCGATGATGCCGGATGCGTCCTCTTTAGTGAATGTTATTGCCGGGATGTTGAGTGCTTCCTCCTCTCCTTCAACATGATATACTTCTTTGAGATATCTTTTGCGAGAGGATTTGGAGATCCCACCTGCTGTGAATCCGCCATGTATCATGTGGACATGTCTTTCTGGTGTCCGAGGTGATCGTTCTGTTCGTTCAGTATCTTCATCCCTTCGTCTCTTTCTTTGATCATCATCTCGGGTGGCTAGGAATCGATCTAACTTTCCTTCTCTCACCAATTTTTTTATGATATTTTTTATGTTGAAACATTCGTTTGTGGAGTGTCCTCGGACTCGATGGTATTCACAATATTCCTTCTGGTTTCCTCCTCCCTTTTTGCCTTTGAGTGGCCGTGCTGGGGGGATTTTTTCTGTATGGCAGACTTCTTTGTATATCTCGACCAATGATGCCTGGAGAGGAGTGTAATTATGGTATTTTTTTATTTTTCCCCTTGGCGATCTTCTTTCCTCTTGGATTCCTTGTCTCTGTCTCGATAGGAGACCCCTGATTTTGAGGTTTCTCCTAACCGAGCGTTTTCTTCCATGTTGATGTATTTTTCTGCTCGTTCCTGTACTTCATCCAAGGAGGTCGGGTACTTTTTTGATATAGATTGGCTGAAAGGTCCATCTTGTAGGCCATTGATGAGTCCCATGATGGCGGCCTCTGTTGGTAAGCTTTGTATGTCCATGCATGTTTTGTTGAATCTTTTCATGTAGTTGCGGAGGCTCTCCGATCTCCTTGCTTGATCCTTAGCAAGCTGGGGGCATGCTTGGCTTTATCCTTCTAGATGGAGAATCTAGCCAAGAACTTTTTGGCCAGGTCGTCAAACTTTGAGATAGACTTTGGAGGTAAGTTGTCGAACCATCTGATTGCTGTCTTCGTGAGAGTTGTTGGAAAAGCTTTGCAGCGAACGGCATCTGAGGCGTCGATGAGGTACATTCTGCTTCTGAAATTACTGAGATGATGGTTGGGATCTGTGGTGCCGTCATATAAAATCATATCCGGGAGTTTGAAGTCTTTTGGAATTTTGGTTTTCATGATTTCCCTGGTGAATGGATCTTATTCTTTGCGTGAATTTTCCTCAGGAACAGTCCGATGAGCTTTCGATTTGAGGTCGGCTTCTAATTGCTGTAGTTTTTCTTCCAATTCGCGACGTCGCCGTACTTCTCTTTGTAGATCCTTTTCGATCTCTCGTTGTTGTTGGGTTTCTTTCTCAAGTTGCTTTAAGCGATCTTGAAGCGCTTCTATTGCTCCCGGATTTGATGAATTTTTGTCCCCGTTAGATTCCGGGGTATCTTTTAGTATAGTGTCCGCATTTTTGTGCGGCATTCTATCCTCGAGATCTGAATCGTGGTCGTTGTCATGGTCGTTCGCCATGGTGATGGGATGACTTCCAGGTCCCCTGCAACGGCGCCAATGTTCCGGGGGTTACCTGAAACTGGAGGTCGATCTCGGACAAGATCTTCCGTACTGGTCGGAGATGTCGTGTCCGGCTGGCTGGTGGCAGTCGGAGCTGTTGTGTCCGACTTGCTGGACTTGCTGCACTACTGATCCTTCGTCACCGGAGGGTGGGGGTACCTACAAGAGACTCCGATGCTTAAGTTAGCATGGGTATTAAAAAGGTTTTATGTAGAATCAGAGTATGAGTTATACCTAGGTATTTAGAGTTGTGTTAAAAGTACAATGTACAAGGTGTATATATAGCCTCTAGAAGAATCAAAGTAATAAAAGTACAGATTCTTACATTTAATATACAGATATACCATATAAATATAAATGATACTAATTGGTTCTAATGATCTCTAACATCCCCCCTCAAACTCAAGTGGGAGCTATGGACATCATCTTGAGTTTGGATAACAGAGTCCGAAAACGAGTTTGGATGATGAGCTTTTGTGAAGATATCAGCAGTCTGATCCAGTGTTCCAACAGCGATGAGATGAATAGCATCAATAAGAATACGTTGTCGAACAAAGTGACAATCAATCTCAATGTGTTTGGTGTGTTCATGAAACACATCATTATGGGCAATCTGAATAGCACTGCAATTGTCACAAAAAACATCAATAGGGGACGTCTGAGGAGCACCCAAATCTTTGAGAAGCCAATGAATCGAGACAACCTCAGCAGTGGTGTCAGCACGAACACGGTACTCAACTTCTGTGCTTGATCGAGCAGTGAATGTTTGCTTCTTAGCATGCCAAGAAATGAGAGTGTCGCCAAGATACAAACAGTAACTAATAGTAGAACAACGATGAGTAGGATCACCAGCCCAATCAGCATTGGAGTATGCCTAAAGGGACAAAGATGAATAGGCAATAAAATAGAGGCTGTGAAATAGGGTGCCTTTGATGTAGCGAAGAGTGCGAAGAACTGCCGCATAGTTAGTAGTATGAGGAGCTGACAAGAACTGGCTAAGTACATGAACCGGATAGGCGATCTCTGGTCGGGTGACAGTTAAGTAGATGAGACCTCTGATAGGGGCGGAAATTGGCGAGTTAAGAATGATTATAAAATATGCGTTGCAAGTATAGTTCTCAACCAACCAGAAATCCGCTTATCAATTTAGAAGGGTGTCACAAAAATTAAAATTAAAATACTGGGAGTATGAGTCCCAGGTCGTCTCCCAACGAGTTGCAGAAAAGTGTGCTATTTTATTAATCAGATGTTTTCAAAATAGTTTGAGTTGAATGGCAGAAAATTAAATTAGAGAATTTATATAAATTTAAATAAAAGCCTTGACTGGGAGTTGATTAGCTGGAAGCTCTATTCTTGTTGGAGTACTCTCAAGATTAATTGACAATTGAGGGTTATTATGTTTAGTTGCCCCTTACTAAGTAAGGGAAAGTTAAACAAGTTGGAATGTTGTTTCTATCCACAAGTTCCAATCCGCTCTTGGGAGGATTGGTGTTAGTGACTAGAGAGCAATCCAACAATAAACCCAATTACAATCTTTCTCTTGAGCATCCCAACTCAAGGGTTCCTTTCAATCTGAAGTCTTGATGAGGCAATAACTCTTCTCAATATCCCAATGCAAAAACAATGAAAAATAACAAATCCTAAAAACTATGAATATGTAGAGAGAAAACCTAGAGGAGAGGAAAACTAGATCTAAAAACTTAAAACTATGCGGAATGAATGTTGTTCTTGGTTTCTGCATGTTCTCTGGCTCTAGTCTGCTTTTCTGGGTCGAAAACTGGGTCAAAATAAGGCCCGAAATCGCCCCCAGCGATTCTGCAGATTATGCAAATCGCGCATGTCACGCAGACGCGTCATTCAAGCGGACGTGTCATTCGGCGTTTCACTTTGCCACGCGGGCGCATCATCCACGCCTCCACGTCACTTGTGCAGTTTCCAATTCACGCGGCCGCGTCATCCATGCGGCCGCATCATTGCGATTTACTCTCTTCCGCGCGGTCGCATCATCCATGCGGCCGCGTCGCTTCTCGCTGGTCATCTCCTCAATTTCTTGTGTTCCTTCCATTTTTTGCAAGCTTCCTTTCCAATCTCTAACTCATTCATGCCCTATAAAGCCTGAAACACTTAACACACAGATCACGGCAACGAATGGAATAAAGGAGAAATAAAATACATAATTAAAAATCTCTAGGAAGCAAGTTTTCAATCATACAATAACTTTAGGAAGGAATTATAAATGCATGCTTATTTAATGAATAAGTGGGTAAAGATCATGATAAAACCACATAATTAAACACAATATAAACCATAAAATAGTGGTTTATCAACCTCCTCACACTTAAACATTAGCATGTCCTCATGCTTAGTTGAAGGAGATAAAATAAATGAGTAGGAACATGTGAAACCTGTGCAATGCAATGCAACCTATATATGCGAATGCAACTATATGATTCTTGTCCACTTGATCTAAAGTAAATAAGCTCTTCAAAACAATTACAAGTCAAATTTCACTAATCCAATTCTTATAAAGCAAGAGCAGATAAAAATGCAAGAAGATAGCTCATGAAAGCAGGGAACATAGAAATTCAAGCATGGAACCCTCACTGATGATGTATGTACACTCTAGTCTCTCTAGTGTATAGGGTCATCACTCTATCCTTCTCTAATCATTCTCTCTAATTTTTGTTCTTCTCCTAACCAATCAACAACATTTAATATACCAATGCAAACATCATGAGGTCTTTTCAAGGTTGTAATGGGGCCAAGGTGAGGGTAAGGATATATATATGGCTAAGTAAGCTTATAAATTGAATCTTTAATTAACCCAAGCTTTAACATAACCTATATATATTCTATATAACTTTAGAATTCATACCTAACTACCCAGAAATCTCTTTCACATCCATACTCATGTATCAACCTTTTATTTTGATTTTATCATACATGCATTGATCTTTGAATGCTTGACTTAGCATTGGGGTAATTTTGTTCCCTTATTTATTTGTTGAATATTTTTGGATTTTTTTTCATAAACATAGAAACATAGAAATAACATAGCTTATCAATGCACATAGAGTTTTAATTCTTATAGTTTCACATGAGTAGGTATCCAAATTCCCATTATATTATCATGACTCATTCCCTTATTATCCTTTGTTCCCACAATTTCCCATACTTGGATAACACACACAATTCTATCTTAAGCTAACCAAAGATTCAATTTGGGGTATATACTTGTTTTTCCGCTTAAGGCTAGTAATGTGGTAAAATATAGAACAAATGAGATTTAAAGGCTCAAAGTGGCTAACAAAGGTAATTGAAAAGGTAGGCTTTATTTGGATAAGTGAGCTAAACAAATAATGGCCTCAATCATATGCAAACATATAAATATAATAAACATTGGACGTATAGGATGAAACAAAATATAGATTACAATCATAGAGAAGTAAACACACAAGAATAAAATAATTATGGTTAAATAATATAACCATTCATAAAGGCTCAAATCTCACAGGTTGTGTGTTTTTTAGCTCAAAAATCATGTTCCAAATACAACTTCAAGCAAATTTAACATAAAAGAAGTAATTAAAATTAGTGAAATTTTGTTCCAACGATAGGGTCTTAGAAGAAACTTATTGTCTTTTCAATCAAGCAAAACATGCATGCAACTAAATATCCTATTCTACAAAAGAAAAACTAACTAAATATCCTAATTTATTGGTTCTAGGGAAGAGAAATTACCTCCGGAAGTCAGGTACTGACCGACCTCCCCACACTTAAGGCTTTGCACCGTCCTCGGTGCCATCTATCAGGAACAAAGGTGGGATGGTAGCAGTATCTCCACAGTCGGGACCATCATGGCTCCCTGTGCTGGTAAAGGAAGTGGAGTCCGGGGTGTCTGAGTCCTTGAATTTTCCCATAATTAGCTCCTTGAGGTATGTGAATCGGCGCTTGTTACGGCGCTCTCTCAGCTTAGCTTTCCGTTCCTGTCGATCCAACTTTTCAAGTATCTGATGGAGCAGTTGGGCTGTTGTAGGTGCTTGTGGTGTTGAAGAAGGAATATCTTCAACATGGCTGGAGGTCTAAGGTACTTCCTGTTAGGGACATACTGATCATCCCATGGAAGCATGGCTTTGGTGTCCCCAGCTCTGTAGGAGACTCCGGCTGCTGAGACAAGATCTGAGACTAGAGCTGGAAAAGGTAAGTTGCCAGTGATTTGTACGTGTCCCATGGCATTCCGGATATGTCTTGGTAGATTCAGAGGTTGGTCTGTAAGGATGCACCATAGTAGCACGGCCATGTCCGCAGTGAAGGAGGACTCGTGAGTGCTCGGAAAGACGTAATGGGACATGATCTGTGCCTATACGCGAGCCTCCAAGGTAAGTGCTGAAGCCGAAATTCCCTTAGGGCGGGTACGATGGTATCCGTATATCCATCTGCTGCCAGGTAGTGCGATAACTCTGAGAAAGGCATCCCAGTCAAATTGGTACATCTGGCGCTTGAGTGCAGCTTCTTGAAAGGCGTCCAGTCCTTCTAGAACAGGGGGAAGACCTAGAGCTTTTTGAATGGCTTCTTCAGTAATGGGGACTTGCTTCTGACGGACATAGACAGACTGCAGGGTTGGCAGGTGGAAGTTGGAGTAGAACTCGACTACCCAAGAAAGATTGACCTGCCTTGGCTGTCTCTGTAGGAAACCTCATTGTATTTGGGCAATTTGTGGCTCAACAAAGGTAGCAATATTGGGCAGGAGGAGAAGAAGGTATTCGTTGTTGTAACTCCTTTCAGCCAGGATGGGGAACATCTGCTCACAGTAGCGATTGGGGAATCGCGCAGTGTCCTTTGCTGGGAAGGCTTTTTCTTTATCATCAACCTTTATGATCCTCTTAATCTTCTTTGTTGAGGGCTTTACCGCAGTTGAAGAGGGTTCTGCCACTAATGCTTTCTTTGTTCCTCGTCTTGCTGGTTGTTTGGGAGTAGCTTTCTCCTTTCCTTTCTTGGTGGCCATCCTGAAAAAGGGAAGAGAAAGTAAATTAAATTTAAAGGGGTGAAGCAAGGAAGAGGGTGATGTAAGTGATAATCAATGCACAATAAAGAAGAATGACGTTAACACATGGTCCGGACTACATGTGAAAAGTTTATCAATGAAAATATAGCAAGTGCATGTAGGACAATGAAATGCAAGAGGTTTATTGGCATGCAGGCAAAGGCAAGAGTAGCATAGATCAAGCATTCAATGTCCAATTTAAATATGTTATCACTCGTAACTAACAATCACATTTTTATTGACAATTAAATTCAATGAATAAAATAGTAAAGGGAATTTGTGAAAAGCAAGCATTGAATATTAGAGTAGAAAAATGTAGAGAAGTTTATAATGCCATATAGGCTTTTTCACAAACACATAGCATGCATGTAGGAGAAGTTTTTGAAAATAAGAATTTGAACATGCAAGTAATCCCTTAAAAAGCAATATATAATTGTCAAAAAAATTTACAACAATCCACAAGCATATAATGATAAACAATGACTCAAATAAATTTATAACACCAAGTAAAAAGGAAAAAGAAAGGAAAAGAAAATATGAATAATGAAGGTAAAGAGAAAAGAAAAGAAGATCACATATCAAAATAAGAAGAATAATAGAAAAGTAAGGAGGGAAACCAATTAAAAGAGAAAAAGAAAGAAAAAGAAAACATGAATAATGAAAATAAAAAGAAAAAGAAAAGAAGAAGATAACATAAATTAAGAAGAATGGAAAAGTAAGGGAAAGAGAAAAAAAGAAAAACCTTGTTAATGGTGGTGAGAGAGAGTAAAAAGTGAGAAAGAAGGAAGAAAGGAGGAAGGGAGGGAGAAGAAATAAGGAGGGAAAAGAGAAAATAGGATTTGGGGAGCAAAAGATATGATAATTGGCAAATTAGGAAAACTGTGCGGCGCAAGTGACGCGGTCGCGTGGGGCACGCGGTCGCGCGACTTGCGCTGAATTGAATGACACAGTCGCGTCGATTACGCGGTCGCGTGGCCCTTTTTAGGCTAATGGCGCGAGGGTAGCCTCGCGCTTTCACAACTCTCTGTTCAAAATCATATTAGTGCCAAATTTTGGGTGACGCGATCGCATGGGCCATGCGATCGCGTGAGTGGGCTTTAGAAGGATATGACGCGGTCGCATGGATCACGCGGCCGCGTGGGAAGGAATATGCGTTCAGCACCAATCCAGCACCACTCTCGCACATCTTTCGGTCGTGCACCACTTTGACGTCGAAATCCTGGTCACGCGGCCGCGTGGGGCACGCGGTCGCGTGGGAGGCCATTATTCCCATGTGACGCGGTGGCGTTAGCGATGCGGTCACGTGGAACGATTTGTGCCATTGGCACGCCTCCAGCCACGCTCTCGCGTGACTCTCTGTTCATTTTATTATGCTCTCCTAACACCCGCGACGAGGACGCGTCAATGAGGCGATCGCGTCGCGTGATTTTTTTTAATTAAAAATAAAAGTATGAAAATGCAGATGCACGAAATGTACTAATGAAGAGAAGAGTTATTGAATAAGAAAACTAAAAATAAAGAAAAGAACGATCATACCATGGTGGGTTGTCTCCCACCTAGCACTTTGCTTTAACGTCCGTAAGTTGGACGCTCCACTAGCTCAGTCTTCGGCTATGTGGGGATCTTCCAAGAGGAAGATCTCAAGCTCCTTGTTTTTCTTCAGCTTCTCGCCATGGTACAGCTTTAAACGATGTCCATTAACTTTGATAAGTTCAGAGCTTGAAGGATGGTTTAGGTGATAAACTCCTTACGGTTCGGCCTTCTCTACTCTGTATGGACCTTCCCATCTTGATCTCAACTTGCCTGGCATGAGCCTTAGTCGAGATTTATAAAGGAGGACTAAGTCCCCAGGTTGGAACTCTTTCCTCTTAATGTGCTGATCATGTACAGCCTTCATCTTCTCCTTGTATAGTCTTGAGTTCTCATAAGCTTCTAGGCGAAGGCTCTCCAGTTCCTGCAGTTGCAACTTCCTTTCAGCTCCGGCTTTTTCAATTCCCATGTTGCACTCCTTTACTGCCCAGAAGGCTTTGTGCTCTACTTCAACAGGGAGATGACAAGCTTTTCCATAAACTAAGTGGAAAGGACTCATCCCAATGGGTGTTTTGTATGCTGATCTGTATGCCCAGTGTGCATCTTATAGCCTGGTGCTCCAGTCTCTTCTATGAGGTTTGACTATCTTCTGTAAGATACGCTTTATCTCTCTATTTGACACCTCGGCTTGCCCATTAGTCTGAGGATGGTAGGCTATTGCAACTTTATGAATTATCCCATGCTTCTTCATTAGTCCTGTTAGTCTCCTGTTACAAAAATGGGTGCCTTGATCGCTCACGATTGCTCGTGGTGACCCAAAGCGACAAATAATATGGTTTCTCACAAAGGAAACAACAGTGTTAGCATCATCATTGCGGGTAGGAATTGCTTCCACCCATTTGGAAACGTAATCCACAACTAACAATATATAGAAATAACCATTAGAATTTGGAAATGGACCCATGAAGTCAATGCCTCAAACATAAAAAATTTCACAAAAAAGCATAATTTGTTGAGGCATCTCATCCTTTCTAGATATATTACCAAATTTTTGGCACGGAAAACAAGATCTACAAAATTCAGCAGCGTCCTTAAAAAGAGTAGGCCACCAGAATCCACAGTCTAAGATTTTTCTAGTAGTTCTTTGAGGGCCAAAATGTCCTCCACTCTCAGATGAGTGACAGGCCTTTAAGATGGACTGGAATTCTGATTGAGACACACACTGTCTAATTACCTGGTTAGCACCACATCTCCATAAATATGGGTCATCCCATATATAATATTTAGACTCGCTTTTCAGCTTGTCTCTTTGATGCTTAGAAAAGTTCGGAGGAAAGGTGCGGCTAACTAGATAATTAGCTACAGGTGCATACCAAGGGACTATCTCAGATACTGCTTGCAGGTTATCAAATGGGAAATTATCAGCTATAGGAGTGGAGTCATCTGTAATATGTTCAAGGCGACTCAAGTGGTCTGCCACTAAATTCTGGTTACCACTCCTGTCCTTAATTTCCAAATAAAATTCTTGTAATAGCAGTATCCAACGTATAAGCCTTGGTTTGGACTCCTTTTTAGCTAATAAATACTTTAGAGCTGCGTGGTCTGAATACACTACTACTTTAGTACCAAGTAAATAGGCTCGAAATTTATCCGGAGCAAAAATAATAGCAAGAAGCTCTTTCTCAGTAGTAGTGTAATTCGACTGAGCGGCATCTAAGGTTTTAGACGCGTAAGCAATAACAAAAGGATCCTTACCTTCACGCTGAGCCAGTGCTGCTCCTATGACATGGTTGGAAGCATCACACATTATTTCAAATGGTTGGCTCCAGTTTGGTCCTCTCACAATTGGAGCTTGAGTCAGGGCGATTTTCAGCTTATCAAACGCTTGTTTGTAATTTTCACTAAACTGGAACTCAATATCTTTCTGCAGTAGCCTGGATAAGGGAAGTGCTACCTTACTGAAGTCCTTAATGAACCTCCTGTAAAAACCTGCATGGCCAAGGAAAGAACGAACCTCCCTCACAGAAGAGGGGTAAGGTAAACTAGAAATTACATCCACCTTTGCTGGATCTACAGAAATGTCAGTGTTAGACACAACATGTCCTAGTACAATCCCTTGTTTAACCATAAAGTGACATTTTTCAAAATTTAATACCAGGTTTGTACTGACACATCCATCTAAGAAAAGGCTAAAGGAATCGCCATAAACACTAAAATCATCCATAAAAACTTCCATGCAGTCCTTAATAAGATCAGAGAAAATACTCATCATGCACCTCTGGAAAGTAGCTGGTGCATTGCACAAGCCAAAGGGCATTCTCTTGTAAGCATAAGTCCCAAAAGGACATGTAAAAGTAGTCTTTTCCTAATCCTCAGGAGCTATATGAATCTGGAAATAACCTGTGTAACCATCTAAAAAACAATAATGCGATTTACCTGACAGGCGATCCAGCATTTGATAAATGAATGGAAGAGGATAGTGGTCCTTACGGGTTGCTTGGTTGAGGCGTTTGTAGTCAATGCAGACCCTCCAGGCATTCTGAACTCTGGTTGTCAGGAGCTCTTCATGCTCATTCTTCACTGCTGTGACTCCAGACTTCTTTGGCACTACTTGTACTGGGCTTACCCATTCACTGTCTGAGATGGGATAGATGATATCTGCCTCCAGTAGTCTGCTCACTTCCTTTTTGACAACCTCTAGGATAGTGGGGTTCAGTCTTCTCTAGGGTTGACGGACAGGTCTTGCTCCCTCTTCTAAAAATATTCTATGCTCACAGACTTGAGGGTTTATGCCTACTATGTCTGCCAAACTCCACCCAATTTCCTTCTTGTGCCTCCTCAGCACATTAAGTAACTGCTCTTCTTGTTGAAAAGTGAGTTCCCTTGCAATGATAACCGGAAACTTCTGCCTGTCTTCAAGGTAAGCATATTTGAGGTGTGGAGGAAGGGGTTTTAATTCTAACTTCTGATCATGTTCAGGCTCTTGGTTGTCTGGAGCTGGTAACAGTGGTAAGGCACTGTCATTGTCTTCTTAGAATGTCCCCACACTTGGACCTTGTCTTGTGTGCTTCTCTTCAAATTCCTCCTGATGGACTTCAGCCACGGTTTCATCTATAATGTCACACTTGAGGATAGAGTGATCCTCTGGTGGGTGCTTTATAACTCCGTTCAGATTGAAAATCACTACTCGGCCATCTATTTCAAAAGAGTATGTTCCTGAAAAAGCATCTAATTTAAACTTTGAGGTCTTCAGGAATGGTCTTCCGAGTAGGATTGATGATGGCTTATCTGAGGCATTCTGGGGCATCTCCAGGATATAAAAATCAATGGGAAATGTGAGCCCCTTAATTGGCCACTAATACATCTTCAGCAACTCCAGCCACTGTAATAATGCTTTTATCTGCTAACACAAAACGAGCTGCCGACCTTTTTAAGGGAGGGAGCCTCAAAATATCATATATAGACAAAGGCATTATACCTACACATGCTCCTAAATCACACATGCAATCAGAAATTATCACACCACCAATAGTACAATTAACTATACAAGGACCTGGGTCACTACACTTTTCAGGTAAACCTCCCATTAAAGCAGATATGGAACTTCCTAAAGGAATAGTTTCTAATTCATTAATTTTGTCTTTATGTATACATAAATCTTTTAGAAACTTTGCATACTTAGGTACCTGTTAAATAACATCAAATAGAGGAACAGTTACCTCAACCTTTTTGAATATCTCTACCATTTTTGGATCAGGTTCCAGCTGCTTCCTGGGCTTCCTTGCAAGTTGTGGAAATGGAATAGGAGTGGTGTCTTCTGTAGTGTCTGCGCCTTTTAGTGCTTCCTCTCGTGGTTGCACTTCTTCTTCTTCATCCATGTCCTGTATGTCCTCTTCCTCTTCAACATCTTCTATTTCCACTACCTTTTCAGCTGAGGCGTGTTCTGGTGGGTTTGGCTCCTCTTGATTCCTCTCCTGCAGTGTGGTTCCAAACCTCAGGGTGATGGCATTGATGCCACCTTTTGGATTGGGTAATGGTTGAGAGGGGATTCCACTGGAGCTCAAAGGTTGGTTATTGGAGTTGTTCATTGATCCAATCTGGGAAACAAGAGCCTGCAAAGTAGCTGTCAGACCATTTAGAGTGGCATTAATGTTATTTTCCATGGTCTGCTGTCTCTGATCAATAGATTGTAGTAAGTCATCATTAGCAGATGAAGAAGGATAGGTAAATTGAGAGGTCTGTAAGGCTGATTCTGATTCTGCTGCCTGTTGTTGTTGTTATTCCACCTCTAATTTTCCTGATTATCTCTGCCTCCTCTGTTGTTGTTGTCCCTCCAATTCTGGTTAGAATTATCTTGTCATCCATGGTTGTAATTGCCACCTTGATTGTACCCTTGGTTAGGGCGGTCATAGAAGTTATGTGTGGCTGCCACGGTGTTGTCTTCCTGCTGGAGCTGCGGACATTCATCAGTATAGTGGCTATAATCAGCACAGATTCCACAAACTCTCTGTGGGACTAACTGTTAGTTTTGCTGTGGTGGAGAAGGTTGAGCTTGCTGAACTTGTTGTTGATTCAATTGCATCTGCTTCAGCAAGTTGGTCATTTCACAGATACTCTGAGTTAAAGCAGTAGTCTCTCTGCTAGAGGATACTTCTGCAACGGCTTTTGCATGGCCTTGTTTCTGCCTGTGATTCCTAGTAGATTCAGCTAAGTCACTGATCAATTGCCATGCCTCATCAGTGGTCTTGTACTTTTTCATAGACCCATTGCTAGCACTTTCCAATGTGGTCTTATCTTGGGGCCTGATGCCCTGTGTGACATAGCCGAGTAACACTATCTTGTCAATCATATGGTGGGCGCAAGCTTCCAGAAGATTATTGAAGCGCTCCCAGTACTCATAGAGAGTTTCAGAATAATCCTGAACAATCATGGAAATATCTTTCCTCAGTTTATCAGTAACTTCAGCTGGAAAGAACTTTTGCAAGAATTCTCTTCTCAATGTATCCCAGTTGGATACAATTGCTACTAGTTGAATGTAGTACCACTCTCTTGCCTTCCCCTCAAGAGAAAACGGGAAGGCTTTCAGCAAAATCGAAGTTTCATCTGCACCATCACGCTTGACAGTAGAACAGGCTGCCTGAAAATCTCTCAGGTGCTTGATAGGCTCTTGAGCAGGTAAGCCATGAAACTTGGGCATTAAATTGAGCAGTGCGGTCTTTATTTCAAAGTCTGTAGCCACCGCTGGGTGATGCGCTTAAAATGGTTACATTGTAAAATCAGGGGCTCCAGCCTCCTGGATAGTTACTCTTCTAGCTGCTGCCATGTTACCTGCACGTAAAATAACCAAATCAGTAGAACGGGGGCTGGTTTCTTTCTCAAGTGATGTTTCAGATCCACCCTCAGAGAGGACTAACCGACGCCGAGCTTGCCTTATTCGTGAAATAGTTTTTTCAATCATAGGATCGAATACTAGCAAGCTTAGGTCAGGAAGCAAACGTGTCATCCAACGAAAGAAACAAACAGCTCATAGTAGTAAAATAAAATAAAATGCAAATAAATAAAATCTAATCAATAACTTTAGCACTCTATTGCAACTCCCCGGCAACGGCGCCAAAAATTGATGGCGGCAGAAATTGGCGAGTTAAGAATATTATAAAATATACGTTGCAAGTATAGTTCTCAACCAACCAGAAATCCGCTTATCAATTTAGAAGGGTGTCACAAAAATTAAAATTAAAATACTGGGAGTATGAGTCCCAGGTCGTCTCCCAACGAGTTGCAGAAAAGTGTGCTATTTTATTAATCAGATATTTTCAAAAAGGTTTGAGTTGAATGGCAGAAAATTAAATTAGAGAATTTATATAAATTTAAATAAAAACCTTGACTGGGAGTTGATTAGCTGGAAGCCCTATTCTTGTTGGAGTACTCTCAAGATTAATTGACAGTTGAGGGTTATTATGTTTAGTTGTCCCTTACTAAGTAAGGGAAAGTTAAACAAGTTGGAATGCTGTTTCTATCCACAAGTTCCAATCCGCTCTTGGAAGGATTGATCCCAATGCAAAAACAATGAAAAATAACAAATCCTAAAAACTATGAATGTGTAGAGAGAAAACCTAGAGGAGAGGAAAACTATATCTAAAAACTTAAAACTATGCGGAATGAATGTTGTTCATGGTTTCTGCATGTTCTCTGGCTCTAGTCTGCTTTTTTGGGCCGAAAATTGGGTCAAAATAAGGCCCGAAATCATCCCCAGCGATTCTGCAGATTATGCAGATCGCGCATGTCACGCGGACGCGTCATTCAGGCGGACGCGTCATTCGGCGTTTCGCTTTGCCACATGGGCGTGTCATCCACGCCTCCGCGTCACTTGTGCAGTTTCCAATTCGCGCGGCCGCATCATCCATGCGGACGCGTCATTGCGATTTACTCTCTTCCGCGCGGTCGCGTCATTCATGCGGCCGTGTCGCTTCTCGCTGGTCATCTCCTCAATTTCTTGTGTTCCTTCAATTTTTTGCAAGCTTCCTTTCCAATATCTAACTCATTCATGCCCTATAAAGCCTGAAACACTTAACACACAGATCACGGCATCGAATGGAATAAAGGAGAAATAAAATACATAATTAAAAATCTCTAGGAAGCAAGTTTTCAATCATACAATAAGTTTAGGAAGGAATTATAAATGCATGCTTATTTAATGAATAAGTGGGTAAAGATCATGATAAAACAACATAATTAAACACAATATAAACCATAAAATAGTGGTTTATCAACCTCCAACTAACTGTCAATAAAGAGTAGGATTATCCAAAACATTACCATCCATAGGGATAAATCGAACATTAGGCTCACGGGGAGTAGACTTATTGCGACTATCTGTAATTCCAGCACGAGTAAGAAGATCTAAAGCATACTTTGGCTGAGAGAGATAGATGCCATCATCTGTAGATATGACCTCGAGACCAAGAAAATAGCTGAGGGAACCAAGATCTTTCATCTCAAAGGTATGGTGAAGGGAGGCTTTGAGATGAGCGATACCATCAACATCATCTCTAGTAATGATCATGTCATCAACATACCAAAGCAGAAGAACAACTCCACATTCACTTTTACGAATAAAAAGCGCATTCTCATGAGGGCTGCAAGTGAAACCGAGATTGCAGATAGTGGTGCTGAACTTGTCAAACCATTCACGAGTAGCTTGCTTAAGACCATAAAGTGCCTTCCGAAGGAGACAGACATTGCTAGAAGGACAAGGATAACCTGGAGGTGGTTTCATATATACCTTTTTTTTCAAATCTCCATTAAGAAATGCATTCTCCACATCTATCTGACTGAGAGACCATTTTTTGCACAGCAATGGCAAGAAGAGCCCGAACAGATGTGAGACGAGCAACAGGAGCAAAAGTATCTTCATAGTCAATACCATACTCTTTCGTACAACCTTGAGCAACTAAGCGTGCCTTATAACGGTCAATAGAGCCATCGGAGCGAGTCTTGATCTTGTATACTATTGAACGAAAATTGTCTATCGGTAAAGAATTTCTCAATGAAATCTCATTGCAAGTATAGTTCTAAACCAACGAACAATTACTCAATAAAAAATTTTGTTTGTCACAAGTACAAACCCCAATAAAAATAAAAACCGAAGTATTGAAACCTCGGGTCGTCTCCCAAGGAATTGCAGGGAAGTGTTCATGTTATTGGTTATGAGACAAGTATTTTTGGGGTTGATGGTTAAGGATCTTTATCCTTGTTACAACATGATAATTGCAAGGATTAATCCCATTAAGTCATCCTCTAACAAGTGGAGGAAATCCAAATGAGCTACACCAATAATCCTAATCCATAAGTCCTAGCTACCTCACGAATTAACTTGGTGGAAGCCAGAGTCAATAGACACCAATTATCAACACTTGGACATTAGCAACTAAATTTCACCTAAGTTACCATCCCAAGCCAAGAACACAAAAATCTACTCTAACATCCTTCCAAGCATTTAATCAAACACTTAGAAGGCTCAAAAGGAAAGCAAGATAAGATTGTAAGAAAAATAAATCTACAACTACTAATTGCAAAGAAATTAACAACAACAACTCAAATCAACAATAAAAGAAATCAAATATAAATTGCATTAAAGGAGAATGAAAGAAACAAGAGTGCATCAACAACAAAGTAAACAAATACAATGAGTAAAATACTAAACTAGGAAAGCAAAGGTAGTGGAACACGAAATTAGAAAGGAAAAGTAAATCAAAGCATGAATTAAACCTAGATCTAAGAAATCCTAATCTACATCTAACCTAATTCTAGAGAGAAGAGTGAGCTTCTCTCTCTAGAAACTAACTAAAGCATGATCAAAACTCAACTATGTGCTCCCCCCTTGACTCCTCTTGATTTCTGCATGTAATAGCCTCTGGAATGAGTTGGATTTGGGCCTGAGAAGCTCAGAAATTGCCCCCAGCGTTTTCACTTTAATGAGGTCATGTGCGACTTACGACGCGTACGCATGGGTCACGCGTACGCGTTGTTTGGCATTTTTACTTCCCACGCGTATGCGTCATTTCACGCGTACGCATCGCCATGCGACTCCATATTCACGTGTGTGCGTCTGTCATGCGTGCACATCGATGAGTGCACTCCAAATCCTTGATTTTCTATGAGTTCTCCACTTTGCATGCTTTTCTCTTCACTCCTTTGATCCATTCCTAGCCTTGTCAACCTGAATTCACTAACAAACACCTCAAGGCATCTAGTGGAAGCATAGGTGAATTAAAATTAGCAAATTAAAGGCCTAAAATTCAGGTTTTTACACTTAAGCAAAAATTAAGGAGAATTTATGAAACCATACTATTTTAGTGAATAAATGTGAGAAAAGTTGATAAAATCCACTCAATTCAGTATAAAATGTACCACGAAATAGTGGTGCATCAAAACTCCCCACACTTAAACCAAGCATGTCCTCATGCTAAACCAAGAAAGAGACAAAGGGTATCAACATTTATTAAATGCAAACTAACTAAATGCAATCTATCTATATGCAACTATCTAAATGAATGCAATTGCTTGGTCCAAATAAATCAACTTCCAAGAAAGCATATATAAGCGCAAGGGCTAAAGGTATTAATAACCAAGCCAAACCACAATTGAATTGAGTTATTAAAGATTTTACAAACTTTCAAGAAAAGTGATGATCAAGGTGAAAACATGTAATTGAGCAATCGAACCCTCACCGGATGTGTATCCGCTCTAGTCGCTTAAGTCTATAGGGTTGATTCACTCGATTCTCTTCTAATCATACTTTCCAAGATTTGTTTTTCATCTAACAATCAACAATTATTTCATACATGCATACAAATATCATGAGGACTTATCCATGGGTTGTAATGGGGCTAGGGTCAAGGTAAGATTGTATATGGTTAAGTGGACTAGAATTTGAATCTTTGATTAACTTAAACTTCCCACCTAACCTATATAACAACCTATACAATTCTAAACAAACTTAACTACACATTCTTCACTTTTTCATACACTCATGCATTTTTCTTTTTGATCACCACACATATGCATTGATATTATTGAACTCTACTTTGGGGCATTTTGTCCCCTTTTTATTTCTTTTCTTTTTCTATTTTATTTTATTTTTTTATTTTTCTACATATATTTTTTTTCTTTTTATTTTTCCTTTGTATATTTTATTTTTCTTTTCAAACTAAGATATACACAAGAGCATCAATACATATGGTTTTACATTTAATTAACACATGAGTATGTACCCAATTCCCATTACTTTCAACAAAACTATAAAATACACTTTTATCTCAACCAATGTCCCAAGTTTCCCCACACTTGAATGATACACACACTCACTAGCCTAAGCTAATCAAAGATCCAAATAAAGGACATTTATTGTTTTTCGCTTCAAGGCTTGTAATATGCTAAAATTAGAAACAAGTGGGTTTATCATAGGCTCAAAGTTGGCTAACAATGGAAGATAAAAGGTTGGCTATTTGGGTAAGTGAGGTAATGAAACAATGGCCTCAATCATATAAATGCATATATACATAAAATAATGGACATAAAGAATCAAACAAATCAAAGATTACAATCATAGAAAGAGAATAATACACACACAAGAATGAAAATAAGTGGTTATAAGATGTAACCACACAATTTGGCTTAAAACTCACATGCTTGTGTTCTTAGCTCAAAAACCATGTTCCACAATATATAATTCAAGCAAGTTCAATGAAAAATTTTTACACAAATCAATTAGGATGTCAATGCCGTATAGTTAAATTTCTTGAAAAATTTCATTATTTTGACTAAGCTTATTATGTATATATATGCAAGAATAAGAAAATGCAACTAAAAATCTTAAAAGGCCTAAAATGAAATGCAAAAGTGTTGGGATTAGAAATTTGTCACCCAAAAGCGCCGACTGGTCGGACGACCTCCCACACTTAAGAGTTTGCACCGTCCTCGGTGCATTCAAAGATGAGCAAGGGGATACGGCGACTTGCCGAGTTGCCACCTTCAGCTGGTGAATCAATTGGCTTCTTTCTCCCGCTTCCTTTTTAGCTTATAATGAGTCATCTTAAAAATAGAAGACAGGATAGTAAGAAAAGTAAATGCAAAAGCAAGAGAGCATACATTGTTGGAATGAGGTAATAATCACTAGAATGGAGTGACCCAATGTGCGACATGGATAAAAGTAAGTGTGCATTCTAAGTTGCGCGCGGTTTAGAACACACACACTAACATAAAAAGCTATGTCACAGTTACACGAAAAGGAACATGCACTTCACTCATTCTAGTGTGCCTGAGATGCTCTAAACTCATAGGTTAAGACAACCAAACAAGCAATAAAGAAGCATGAAAGCATTCAAGGCAAAAACATATGGATGCATATGATCAAGAATTACAACGCATTAAGATAAATGCACAACATCCATCAATATTTTACCTACTCAAAGAAAAGAATTCAAATTACATGGTGGCCATCAAATCATGCAATTCAAAAAGATTTAACATGCTTTAAAGGCAATGTCATTCACTTGGTATTCACAAAGGGTAAGCATGAAAAATTTAAAACCAAGTAATAAATTGTAACCTCAACAAGAGAATCCAACAACGAATATCCAAAAACAATAATGCTAAAATAGCATTCAGTTAGTAATAAGTAGCAATAAACAGCAAACAAAATTAATAATCCAACACTTATTATGAAAATAAAAATTAAACAAAAATAAAACTAACTAAATAGCTAACTAACTAAACTAACTACTAGTTAATGGTGTATGGTAGTGTTGGATGATGGTTGAAGAAGGGAGAGAAAAGAAGAGAAGAGAAAAGAAGGAAAGAAATGGAAAGAAGATGAGAAAAGAAGAGTGGTGAAACAGGGTAATCCACGCGTGCACGTGGGGTGACACGTGAGCGTGGATAGGTGAAATGGAAGCGACGCGTAAGCGTGGGTCATGCGTACGCGTGATGGGTTATTCAGAAGAGCGACGCGTACGCGTGAGGTGACGCGTACGCATGGGTTATGCTTTGTGTTAAAGGCACAATTCCGGCCCAAACCTCGCACAACTCTCTGGAATTTGTATGGAGGTGAAAATTTTGGATCCACGCGTACGCGTGAGTGACGCGTGTGTGTGGATTATGGAAAAACATGGGGTCACGTGTACGCGTGGGTTGGTGCTCTATTTTTCAAAATTTTCCAAGTTCTTGCACCAAACCAAGCATTCCAAACCTCCAAACAGCTACCAAAATACCATAAAACCTTATTTAACATACTAGACTACCAACTAAACTCAACAAAGCAATCAAACATGAAATTAAACTACTTCTACCAATATGCACAAAAGAGAAAATGAAAAGATGTTACCATGGTGGGGTTTCTCCCACCTAGCACTTTTATTTATTATCCTTAAGTTGGACTTATGGGGAGCTCCTCATCAAGGTGGCTTGTGCTTGAATCCATCCTTGAACATCCACTAATGTTTGAGTCTCCAATAAGCTCCATTCTTCAAAATTAATAGCTTCAAGCCTTGATGGAGTTCTTCACAAACCATGAGCTCCCAAAATTGATTCTCTTTGTGCGATCCGGGATCCCATACTTTGTTTTGACACTTGGTGCACGAAATTGAAAATCACAATTCTTCACAAATTCGCACAACTAACCAGCAAGTGCACTGGGTCGTCCAAGTAATACCTTACGTGGGTAAGGGTCGATCCCACGGAGATTGTTGTCTTGAAGCAATCTATGGTTATCTTGTAAGTCTTTGTCAGGAAAACAATAAAATAATTCACTTATCAAATTTGATTGCAAGGAATAAAAGGGCAGAACACAAATTATACTTGTATGCAATGATGGAGAATATGTTGGAGTTTTGGAGATGCTTTGTCTTCTGAAATTCTGCTTTCCTCTGTTTCTGATTCACGCACTCACGTCCTCCTATGGCAAGCTGTGTGTTGTTGGATCACCGTTGTCAATGGCTACTGATGAGCGGATAATTTATACGCTTTTTGGCATTGTTTTTACTTAGTTTTTAGTATGATTTAGTTGGTTTTTGGTATATTTTTATTAGTTTTTAATTAAAAATCACATTTCTGGACTTTACTATGAGTTTGTGTGTTTTTTTGTGATTTCAGGAATTTTCTGGTTGAAATTGAGGGAGCTGAGCAAAAATCTGATTCAGGCTGAAAAAGGACTGCTGATGCTGTTGGATTCTGACCTCCCTGCACTCAAAGTGGATTTTTTGGAGCTACAGAACTCCAAATGGCGCGCTCTCAATTGCGTTGGAAAGTAGATATCCAGGGCTTTTCAGAAATTTATAATAGTCCATACTTTGCTCAAGGATAGATGACGTAAACTGGCGTTCAACACCAGTTCCATGCTGCAGTCTGGCGTCTAGCGCCAGAAACAAGTTACAAGTTGGAGTTCAACGCCAGAAACAGGTTACAACCTGGCGTTGAATGCCCAAAACAGCCCAAGCACATGAGAAGCTTAAATCTCAGCCCCAGCACACACCAAGTGGGCCCCAGAAGTGGATTTCTGCACCATCTATCATAGTTTGTTCATTTTCTGTAAACCTAGGTTACTAGTTTAGTATTTAAACGACTTTTAGAGGTTTATTTCGGAACTTATGACATTTTTAGATCTGAACTTTGTACTCTTTGACGGCATGAGTCTCTAAACTCCATTGTTGGGGGTGAGGAGCTCTGTAGCGTCTTGATGAATTAATGCAATTATCTCTGTTTTCCATTCAAACACGCTTGTTCCTATCTAAGATGTTCATTCGCGCTTCACTATGAAGAAGGTGATGATCCGTGACACTCATCACCTTCCTCAATCCATGAACGTGTGCCTGACAACCACCTCCGTTCTACATCAGATTGAATGAGTATCTCTTAGATTTCTTAATCAGAATCTTTGTGGTATAAGCTAGAATTCATGGCGGCATTCATGAGAATCCGGAAAGTCTAAACCTTGTCTGTGGTATTCCGAGTAGGATTCAAGGATTGAATGGCTGTGACGAGCTTCAAACTCGTGATTGTTGGGCGTAGTGACAGACGCAAAAGATTGTTGGGCGTAGTCTAAATCTAGCTTATACCACGAAGATTCTCTTTATAAGCTCTGCTTTAGGGCCACAGGAAGAGAAAGCACTAATTCAGGTGCTAAGGACACACAAGATAGCTCTTGGGTGGTCCATAAGTGATCTTAAGGGCATTAGCTCAACCAAATGCATGCACAAGATCCTATTGGAGGATGATGGTAAGTCAGTGGTTCAACGACAGAGGCAGCTAAATCCCGCCATGAAGGAGGTGGTACAGAAAGAGGTCACTAAGTTACTAGAAGATGGGATTATCTATCCTATTTCTGATAGCCCCTGGGTGAGCCCTGTCCATATTGTCCCTAAGAAGGGAGGAATGACAGTGGTTCATAATGAAAAGAATGAACTGGTTCCTACAAGAACAGTTACAGGGTGGCGTATGTGTATTGACTATAGAAGGCTCAATACAGCCACCAGGAAGGATCATTTTCCTTTACCATTCATAGACCAGATGCTAGATAGACTAGTAGGTCATGAATATTACTGCTTTTTGGATGGCTATTCAGGTTACAACCAAATTGTAGTAGATCCTCAGGACCAAGAGAAAACAGCATTCACATGTCCTTCTGGAGTGTTTGCCTACAGAAGGATGCCTTTTGGTCTGTGTAATGCACCTGCAACCTTTCAGAGGTGCATGCTCTCTATCTTCTTTGATATGATAGAGAAGTTTCTGGAAGTCTTCATGGATGAATTTTCAGTATTTGGAGACTCATTCAGCTCCTGCGTTAACCATTTAGCACTTGTTCTTAAAAGATGCCAAGAGACCAACCTAGTTTTAAACTGGGAAAAATGTCACTTTATGGTGACTGAAGGGATTGTCCTTGGGCATAAAATTTCAAACAAGAATTACTTGCAGTGGTTTATGCCATTGACAAGTTTAGATCCTACTTAGTAGGATCAAAAGTGATTGTGTACACTGACCATGCTGCTCTTAAATATCTACTCACAAAGTAGGATTCAAAGCCCAGGCTAATAAGATGGGTGTTGCTTCTGCAAGAGTTTGATATAGAAATAAGAGACAGAAAAGGGACAGAGAATCAAGCAGCTGATCACCTGTCCCGAATAGAACCAGTAGCAGGAGCATTCCTCCCTCCTACTGAGATCTCTGAAACCTTTCCGGATGAGCAATTGTTTGCTATTCAGGAAGCTCTGTGGTTTGTAGACATTGCAAACTATAAGACACAAGGTTCTCCTTCTGTAACCATGGAGAGGAAGCATGAAAAGCTTCTCTCACTGCAGAGTCAACCAAAGCCTCTACAGTCAAACTCTAAGTTTAATGTTGGGAGGCCACAACCAAACTCTAAGTTTGGTGTTGAACCCCCACATTCAAACTCTAAGTTTGGTGTTGGGAGGTCCCAACCTTGCTCTGATTATCTGTGAGGCTCCATGAGAGCTCACTGTCATTCTATTGACATTAAAGAAGCGCTTGTTGGGAGGCAACCCAATGTTATTTAATTATATCTATTTATTTTCCATGGCTATTTTATGTTTTCTTTAGGTTGATGATCACGTGAAGTTACAAAAACAAATGGAAATTCAAAAATAGAATGAAAAACAACATGAAAAATAGCACACCCTGGAGGAAGATCATTCTGGCGTTTAAACGCCAGAAACAAGTATCTGTCTGGCGTTTAACGCCAGAAACAAGCATAAGTCTGGCGTTAAAACGCCAGAAACAGGCTACAATTGGGCGTTTAACGCCAGAAACAGGCAACAGTCTGGCGTTAAACGCCAGGATTGCACTGTAAGGGCATTTTGTACGCCTAATTGGAGCAGGGATGCTAAATCCTTGACCCCACTGGATTTGTGGACCCCACAGGATCCCCACCTACCGCACCATTCAAATTCAAACCATTCCCCTCCCAAACCCACCCATTCACACACTTCCATCTCCTCCATCTTCTCCACTTATTTCTTCTTTTGCTCGAGGACGAGCAAACCTTCTAAGTTTGGTGTGGTAAAAGCATTGCTTTTGTTTTTCCGTAATTCAGTGGTAGATGTGCATATGTCTTTTGAATTTGTTATTTATGAATGTTAAAATTGTTGGCTCTTGAAAGAATGATGAAAAAGGAGAAATGTTATTTGATAATCTGAAAAATCATAAAAATGATTCTTGAAGCAAGAAAAAGCAGTGAAGAACAAAGCTTGCAAAAAAAAAATACGAAAAAAAAGAAAAAAAAAAGAGAGCAAGAAAAAGAAAAAGCAAGCATAAAAAGCCAAAAGCTCTTTAAACCAAAAGGCAAGAGCAAAAAGCCAATAGCCCTTAAAACCAAAAGGCAAGGGTAATAAAAAGGATCCAAGGCTTTGAGCATCAGTGGATAGGAGGGCCTAAAGGAATAAAATCCTAGCCTTAGCAGCTAAACCAAGCTGTCCCTAACCATGTGCTTGTGGTGTGAAGGTGTCAAGTGAAAACTTGAGACTGAGCAGTTAAAGTCGAGGTCCAAAGCAAAAAAAAAAACAGAGTGTGCTTAAGAACCTTGGACACCTCTAATTGGGGACTTTAGCAAAGCTGAGTCACAATCTGAAAAGGTTCACCCAGTTATGTGTCTGTGGCATGTATCTATCCGGTGGTAATACTGGAAAACAGAGTACTTAGGGCCACGGCCAAGACTCATAAAGTAGCTGTGTTCAAGAATCAACATACTGAACTAAGAGAATCAATAACACTATCTAAATTCTGAGTTCCTATAGATGCCAATCATTCTGAACTTCAAAGGATAAAGTGAGATGCCAAAACTGTTCAGAAGCAAAAAGCTAATAGCGCAGAGTTTTTGAGTGAAGCTCAGATTCTAATTAGATGAGCGGGACTAGTAGCTTTTTACTTCCGAATAGTTTTGGCATCTCACTTTATCCATTGAAGCTCAGAGTGATTGGCATCTATAGGAACTTAGAATGCAGATAGTGTTATTGATTCTCCTATTTCAGTATGATGATTCTTGAACACAGCTACTTTATGAGTCTTGGCCGTTAACCGCTCAGTCTCAAGTTTTCACTTGACACCTTCACACCACAAGCTCATGGTTAGGGACAGCTTGGTTTAGCCGCTTAGGCCGGGATTTTATTCCTTTAGGCCCTCCTATCCACTGATTCTCAAAGCCTTGGGGTCCTTTTTATTACCCTTGCCTTTTGGTTTTAAGGGCTATTGGCTTTTTGCTCTTGCCTCTTGGTTTTAAGAGCTTTGGCTTTTTCTGCTTGCTTTTTCTTTTTCTTTCTCTATTTTTTTCTGCAAGATTTTGTATTCACTGTTTTTTCTTGCTTCAAGAATCATTTTTATGATTTTTCAGATTATCAATAACATGTCTCATGTTCATCATTCTTTCAAGAGCCAACATATTTAACAGTCTTAAACATCAAATTCAAAAGACATATGCACTGTTCAAGCATTCATTCAGAAGACAGAAGGCATTGCCACCACATGTAAATAATTAGAATTTTTCTTATTAAAAACTCGAAAAATATTGCCTCTTATTCTAAAGAAATTCTTCTATTTTTTTCATGTTTAATGATGATGATAAAATTAAATTATAGCTTAATTGGAGATAAAATAAAAAATATAGATACTAATTACTACTATATGACTCCTAAGGTAAAACTAAAATAGAAACAGTTATCACAGAGTTAAGGCTAAGATTGGAATTTAACAACCTTTGTTCTGGGGAAGTGGATGTTCCTCTAATCTGCGGGGTGCTTGGTCCTTCAAGAGATAATTTCTGGCGCTTTAATTCCCTTAAATCACGCCCTTGCTCCTCCTATTCTTTAAGCAAATAGCAAAGAATGCTACTTTGTTCCTTCTGTTCTTTCTTTATTTGTTCCATAGCTTCTTGCATCTTGGTAATAGATGTTTCAAGATACTCCCAGTATTCAGATTGAGGGATATCTGGGAGAAATTCCTGTGTTCTCTTCTTGATGGGGTCATCCTGTGCTTGTTGTTTTTCCATTGATGCTTTGGTGATTGGTCGCTCAACTGAGATATACTCAGTTATTCCCATCCTTACTCCAGCGTCCTTGCAGAGCATAGAAATCAAGCTTGGATAAGCCAACCTGGCATCTTTGGAATTTTTGTTTGCAATTTTATAAAATTCAGTTGAAATCAGTTGATGAACATCCACTTCTTTTCCCATCATGATGCAATGGATCATCACTGCTCTTCTAATAGTGACTTCAGAACGGTTGCTAGTGGGCAGCAGAGAATGCCCAATGAAGTCCAGCCATCCTCTGGCGACTGGTTTGAGATCTTCTCTTTTGAGTTGATTTGGGACACCCTTCGTGCTGGTGGTCCACCTGGCTCCAGGGATACATATATCCTCTAAAATCTTATTCAGGCCCTTGTCTGTTCTCATCATTCTCCTATTGAAGGAGTCTGGATCATCTTTCAGCTGAGGTAGCTTTAAGATCTCTCTAATCTTGTCAGGGTGGGTATGAACAATCTTTCCTCTAACCAAGGTCCGATAGTCATAGAAAGCAGAACCAGACAGTCTTTGCCTGTCTGTTTGCCACATATTAGCATAGAACTCCTGGACCATATTCCTTCCCACTTTCGTTTCAGGATTAGCTAGGATCTCCCAGTTCCTGATTCGAATTTGCTTCGGGATATCCGGATATTCATCTTCTTTCAGATCGAATCTAACTTCCGGGATCACTGATCTTAGACCCATTATTTTGTAATAATGGTCTGAATGTTCTTTAGTTAAGAACTTCCCTTGATTCCAAAGTGGTTTTGGAACACTCTCTTTCTTGCCTCTTGGAGTGGGTTGTTTTCCTTTAGGAGCCATGATCTTAGTGGGTATGGTTTAGTGATCATGGATAAACACACCAAACTTAGAGGTTTGCTTGTCCTCAAGCAAAATAAAAGAAAGGAGAGGGATAGAAGGAGAGCTAGTGTCGAATGATGGATGAGAGGAGGGAGGCCGAATGTGTTTTTAAAAGGGAGGGGGGTGGGATTTTCAAAAATATTGAAAAAAAGATAAGATAGAAGATATGATTTAAAAAGTATGATATGCAAAGATGTGATTTAAGATTAAAAAGATATGAAGGATATTTGAAAAAGATAAATTTGGATTTTGAAAAAGATAATGTGGAGATTTGAAAAAGATATTGATTAGTTAAAAAGATTTTTTTTTGAGTGAAAAGATGTAGATTTGTTTTGAAAATTTGAAAATGAGTTGAATTTGATTGAAAAGAAGAATTTGTATTTATGGATTAAGATACTTTTGATATTTTTAAGGTAGGGTTTTTAGAAATTAGGGATTTTAGAAATCAGGGTTCTTAACATGTTTATGCAAGAAATCATGTATTGAAACATGAAAATTAAAATTAGAATGAAAAATATGAAGTAAAAACGAATTCACCTCCTCCCCACCATCCTGGCGTTTGAACGCCCAAACGCTGCATGTTTTGGGCGTTCAACGCCCAAATGCTGCCTCTCTTGGGCGTTCAACGCCCAGCTGTTGCTTCTTTCTGGCGTTGAACGCCAGGAACTCCTTTGTCACTGGGCGTTTTTCTGAACGCCCAGGACGCTGTAAATCTGGCGTTAAACGCCCAGAAGGAGCTTCTTTCTGGCGTTCAACGCCCAGAAGATGCTTCTTTCTGGCGTTTAACGCCCAGATGGCTATCCTAACTGGCGTTCAACGCCCAGTGGATGCTTCTTTTTGGTGTTGGACGCCCAAAACAGACTCTTACTGGCGTTTTCTTGCCAGTGAGCTCTTTTTCTCTGTTTTGTGTGCAGATTCCTTCTGTAACCCTGTGACTTATGCAATTGACTCTTTACCTTAGTATCAATGAACTTTATATGAATGGAGCAATCTTTTTTCTCCAACTAGTTTGGCATCAAAATTCAAGAATCTGGTTGCCCAGTAGGCTTTATGTTCCAGTTCCATGGGCAGGTGACATGCCTTACCATACACAAGTTGGTATGGAGAGGTCCCTATAAGAGTCATGAATGCTGCTCTGTATGCCCACAGAGCATCATCCAAGCTTCTTGCCCAATCCTTTCTACGGGTATTTACAGTCCGTTCCAGGATTCTTTTTAGTTCTCTGTTAGAGACTTCAGCTTGCCCATTAGTTTGTGGATGATATGGAGTTGCCACTCTGTGGCGAATCCCATACCGGACCATGGCAGAGTAAAGCTGATTGTTGCAGAAGTGAGTGCCCCCATCACTGATTAGTACTCTAGGGACACCAAACCTGCTAAAGATATGTTTCTGGAGGAACTTCAGCACTGTTTTAGTATCATTGGTGGGTGTGGCAATGGCCTCTACCCATTTGATACATAGTCAACTGTCACTAGAATATAAGTGTTTGAGTATGATGGTGGGAAAGGTCCCATGAAGTCAATTCCCCATACGTCAAACAACTCAATCTCTAAAATTCCTTGTTGGGGCATGGCGTAACTGTGGGGTAAATTACCAGCTTTCTGGCAACTGTCACAGTTACGTACAAACTCTCGGGAATCCTTGTAGAGTGTAGGCCAGTAGAAACCACATTGGAGGACCTTGGTGGCTGTTCGCTCACCTTCGAAATGGCCTCCATATTATGATCAATGGCAATGCCATAGGATCCTCTGTGCTTCTTCTCTAGGCACACATCTCCGGATTATTCCGTCTGCACATCTCTTGAAGAGATAGGGTTCATCCCACAAAGTAGTACTTTGCATCAGTAATTAATTTTTTCTTTTGTTGCCTGTTGTACTCTTTGGGTATGAACCTTGCAGCTTTATAGTTCGCAATGTCTGCAAACCATGGTGTTTCCTGAATGGCAAATAAATGCTCATCCGGAAAAGTCTCAGAGATCTCAAGAGAGGGGAGGGACGTCCCTTCTACTGGCTCTATCCGGGACAGATGATCAGCCACTTGGTTCTCTGTCCCTTTTCTGTCTCTTATTTCTATATCAAACTCTTGCAGAAGCAACACCCATCTGATGAGCCTGGGTTTTGAATCCTGCTTTGTGAGTAGATATTTAAGAGCCGCATGGTCAGTATACACAATCACTTTTGATCCTACTAAGTATGATCTGAACTTGTCAATGGCATAAACCACTGCAAGCAATTCTTTTTCTGCGGTTGTGTAATTTTTCTGGGCGTCATTTAAAACGCGGCTAGCATAATAAATGACATGCAGAAGCTTGTCATGCCTCTGTCCCAATACTGCACCAATGGCGTGATCACTGGCATCACACATTAGCTCAAATTGTAATGTCCAGTCTGGTGCAGAAATAACTGGTGCTGTGACCAGCTTGGCTTTCAACATTTCAAACGCCTGCAGACACTCTGTGTCAAACACAAATGGCGTGTCAGCAACTAGCAGATTGCTCAGAGGTTTTGCGATTTTTAAAAAATCCTTTATAAACCTCCTATAGAATCCTGCATGCCCCAGAAAGCTTCTGATTGCCTTAACATTGGCAGGTGGTGGTAATTTTTCAATTACCTCTATTTTTGCTTGATCCACCTCTATTCCCTTGTTTGAAATTTTATGCCTAAGAACAATCCCTTCAGTCACCATAAAGTGACATTTTCCCAGTTTAAAACCAGGTTTGTCTCTTGGCATCTTTTCATAACTAGTTTCAGGTGATCAAGACAGGAGCTGAATGAGTCTCCATATACTGAGAAGTCATCCATGAAGACTTCCAGAAATTTTTCCACCATATCAGAGAAAATAGAGAGCATGCATCTCTGGAAGGTTGTAGGCGCATTGCACAGCCCAAATGGCATCCTTCTATAAGCAAACACTCCAGATGGACATGTGAATACTGTTTTCTCTTGATCCTGGGGATCTACTGCAATCTGGTTATAGACTGAGTAGCTATCCAAAAAGTAGTAATAATTTTGACCTGCCCGTCTTTCTAGCATCTGGTCTATGAATGGTAAAGGAAAATGATCCTTTCTGGTGGCTGTATTGAGCCTTCTGTAGTCAATACACATGCGCCACCCTGTAACTGTTCTAGTAGGAACCAGTTCATTCTTTTCATTATGAACCACTATCATGCCTCCCTTTTTGGGGACAACTTGGATAGGGCTCACCCAGGGGCTGTCAGAAATAGGATAAATAATCCCAGCCTCCAGTAATTTGGTGACTTCTTTCTGCACCACTTCCTTCATGGCTTGATTTAGCCGCCTCTGTGGTTGAACCACTGGTCTAGCATTATCCTCTAATAAGATTTTGTGTATGCATCTAGCTGGGCTTATGCCCTTAAGGTCACCTATGGACCACCCAAGAGCTGTCTTGTGTGTCCTTAGCACTTGAATAAGTGCTTCCTCTTCCTGTGGATTTAAAGCAGAGCTTATGATCACTAGAAAAGTGTCACCTTCTCCCAGAAATGCATATTTCAGGGATGATGGTAATGGTTTGAGCTCAGGTTTAGGAGGTTGACGTTAGGATTTTTGCCAGTAAAGAATGTCATAAAAACAGTCGCGTTGTAGATATAGTCTCTAAACCGACAGAAATCCCTTCGTACAAACGTTTGGTTGTCACAAGTAACAAACCCCTTTAAAATTGATAACCGAGTATTCAAACCTCGGGTCGTCTTCTCAAGGAATTACAGGGAAGTATGTTCTTATTATTGGTTATGAAGATTGTAAATTGGGGGTTTTGGAAGTAAGGAAGCAATATGTTGCACAAAAAGAATAAAATAAAATAGTAATAATAAAATAAACTCTTGGCAAGGTATGAAGAACTGGAGGTCCTATCCTAGTTATCCTTATCAATTGTGATGAGAATTGGATTCTTTCCCCACCTTATTAACCTCTAGCTATGAAGATAAGTTAAGTGGACAAATTAATTCCAATTTTCAATCAACAATGAGTTTGATAACTCAAGAGTTACCAATGTCTCAACCAAAGCTAAAAGAGAAAAATCCAAATTATTTATATAATAAAAAGGAGCAATCATAAGTCTGAAATACCTCAAGAATTATATTAAATAGAAAATCAATCTAAACATAGAGAGTCATAAACAAAATTGAGAAAAGCAATAAAAGAACATTGAACCTGGGATTGAGAGTCACTCTAAAACTAAGAGAAATCCTAAATCCTAATCCTAAGAGAGAGGAGAGAACCTCTCTCTCTAAAAACTACATCTACTCCTAAAATTGTGAAGCTGAGAGCCTCCTTTTGAATGGATGCAGTCCCCCACTTTATAGCCTCTAATCTGTGTTTTTTGGGCCGCAAACTAGGTCAGAAACAGCCCAGAATTTGCTGGTTGCGAATTCAGATTCGCTGATTTTCGTCACTTGCGACGCAGCCGCATGGATCACGCGATCGCGTCACCTAGCGTCAGGAGAACTATAGAATATTATATATCAAATCGAAGCCCCAGACGTTAGCTTTCCAACGGAACTAGAACCGCATCGTTTGGACCTCTGTAGCTAAAGTTATAGCCGTTTGAGTGCAGAGAGGTCAGGCTGGACAGCTCAGCAATTTCTCCAACTTCTTGCATTCCTTCCACTTTTGCATGCTTTCTTCCCATCCTCCAAGCCATTCCTGTCTTATAATATCTGAAAACACTTAACACACATATCAAGGCATCTAATGGTAATAAGAGAGGATTAATAATAAGCAAATATAAGTCCAAAGAAGCATGTTTTCAATCAAAGCACATAATTAGGAAGGCAAATGTAAAACCATGCAATTAATATGAATAAGTGGGTAAAGAGTTAATAAAAACCATTCAATTGAGTACAAGATAAACCATGAAATAGAGGTTTATCAGAGGTTTTTCCTCTTCCAGAGGAAACTTCAGAGGCTCTTTCATTTCCTCTGAATCCTCCAAATCAGGCTGAACATCTTTAAAGATGTCTTCCAACTCTGATTCGAGGCTCACAGCCATGTTGACCTCTTCTACCAAAGAGTCAATAAGATCAACTTTCATGCAGTCTTTTGATGTGTCTGGATGCTGCATGGCTTTGACAACATTCAACTTAAACTCATCATCATTGACTCTCAGGGTTATTTCCCCCTGTTGGACGTCAATGAGTGTTCGTCCAGTTCCTAGGAAGGGTCTTCCTAGAATGAGAGTGGCACTCTTGTGCTCCTCCATTTCCAGCACTACAAAGTCAGTGGGAAAGGCGAATGGCCCAACCCTGACAATCATGTCTTCAATCACGCCTGATGGGTATTTAATGGAGCCATCAGCAAGTTGGAGACATATCCGGGTTGGTTTAACTTCTTCAGTTAAACCAAGCTTTCTGATAGTGGATGCAGGTATTAGGTTGATGCTTGCCCCAAGATCACATAAAGCTGTCTTGGTGCAATTACCTTCTAATGTGCATGGTATCAGAAAACTCCTAGGGTCTTTAAGCTTTTCAGGAAAGCTTTTCAGAATGACTGCACTGCATTCTTCAGTGAGGAAAACTCTTTCTGTTTCTCTCCAATACTTCTTATGACTCAAAATCTCTTTCATGAACTTGGCATAAGAAGGTATTTGCTCAAGTGCCTCTGCAAACGGAATCTTAATTTCAAGAGTCCTGAGATAATCTGCAAAGCGAGCAAATTGCTTATCCTGCTCCTCTTGGCGGAGTTTTTGAGGATAAGGTATCTTGGCTTTATATTCCTCAACCTTGGTTGTTGTAGGTTTAATTCCTACAGAAGTGGTTGAAGAAGCCTTTTTAGAGGGGTTGTTATCAGTACTTGTGTGTGTCTGATTCCTCACTGGCATTTGAATGCCAGGGTTGGAAGCTGGAGTGACGTTAGACGCCAGCTCCTCATCTGTTCCTGGCGTCTGAACGCCAGAACTGTGCTTTTTTTGGGCGTTCAACGCCAAATCCTTGCTTGTTTCTGGCGTTGAACGCCAGTCCTGAGCATGGTCTGGGCGTTCAGCGCCAGCCTTCCACCCAATTTCTGGCGTTTTAGTGCCAGAATTATTTTTCCCTAGGCTCTTACTGTCCTTGGGTGGATTTTGGGTGGTTTGCTCATTTCTTGGCTTCTTGCTGCCTTGAGGTGGGGTATTTAATGTCTTCCCATTTCTTAATTGAACTGCTTGGCATTCTTCTGTTATTTGTTTTGACAGCTGCTGCTTTGTTTGCTTCAATTGTTCTTCCATATTTATATTAGCCATCCTTGTTTCTTGTAGTCTATCCTTGAATTCGGCTAACTGCTTTGTTAGAAAGTCCAATTGCTGATTGAATTCAGCAGCTTGTTTTACAGGACTGAGTTCAGTAGTTACTGTTTTAACCTCTTCTTTCATGGAAGGGTCACTGCTTAGGTACAGATGCTGATTTCTGGCAACTGTATTAATAAGCTCTTGAGCTTCTTCAATTGTCTTTCTCATGTGGATAGATCCACCAGCTGAGTAGTCTAGAGAGATTTGAGCTCTTTCTGTAAGCCCATAATAGAAGATGTCTAACTGAACCCACTCTGAAAACATTTCAGAGGGGTATTTTCGTAGCATCTCTCTGTATCTCTCCCAGGCATCATAAAGAGATTCATTATCCCCTTGTTTAAAGCCTTGGATATCCAGCCTTAGCTGTGTCATCCATTTTGGAGGAAAGTATTGACTCAGGAATTTTTCTATCAGCTGTTTCCATGTCCTTATGCTAGCCTTAGGTTGATTATTTAACCACCTTTTAGCTTGGTCTTTTACAGCAAATGGAAATAGTAATAATCTGTAGACATCCTGATCTATTTCCTTGTCATGTACTGTGTCAGCAATCTGTAAAAACTGGGCCAGAAACTCTGTAGGTTCTTCCTGTGGAAGACCAGAATACTGGCAGCTTTGCTGCACCATGATAATGAGCTGAGGATTCAACTTAAAGCTACTGACTCCAATGGAGGGTATGCAGATACTACTCCCATATGAAGTAGTAGAGGGGTTAGCATATGACCCCAGAGTCCTCCTGGACTGTTCATTTCTTCTTAGGTCCATGATGGAGAAAGGGAGATGATGTAAAATAGAAGAAAATATTTTTATTTATTTAATTATTTATTTATTTCGAAAACAAAATAAATTAAAATAAAATAAATAAAAACGGGTGAAGATTCTCGAAAAAAAAATTGAGGAGAGAGAAAGTAGTTAGGAAGTTTTGAAAAAGATATGAAAATTTTTTTGAAAAAGGTTTTAAATTTTGAAATAAAAATCTGAATTTTAAAGGCAAATTTCGAAAATTTGCTTTAAAATAGAGAGAAGAGATATTTTTAAATTTAAAGAGGAGAGAGAAAAACACTAAGATAGCACAAGATTTAAAATTTTTAGATCTAATGCTCCTTGTTTTCGAAAATTTTGGAGGGAAAACACCAAGGAACACCAAACTTAAAAATTTTAAGATCAAGACACAAGGAAAACTTAAGAACACTTTGAAGAGTCACAAGAACACAAGAACATGAAGAAAGAACACCAAACTTAAAATTTTTAGAAAACCAGAATAAATTTTCGAAAATAAAAGAAAAATCAACAAGAAAACACCAAACTTAAAGTTTGGCACAAGATTTATTCAAAGAAAAATTATTTTTGAAAAAGATTTTAAAAATAGGATAGCCAATTACCAAGAACATAGGCACCACGCTCTAGCTAATTGAGCTATAAATTTAAAGTGTTTTAACAAGGTATAAATAATAAAAGACTCTAAACCAAAAAGAAAAATTTTTCCTAATCTAAGCAACAAAATAAACCGTCAGTTGTCCAAACTCAAACAATCCCCGGCAACGGCGCCAAAAACTTGGTGCACGAAATTGAAAATCACAATTCTTCACAAATTCGCACAACTAACCAGCAAGTGCATTGGGTCGTCCAAGTAATACCTTACGTGAGTAAGGGTCGATCCCACGGAGATTGTTGGCTTGAAGCAATTGATGGGATATTTTAGCGGAAAAACGAATTTCTCCAAAACACCCAAAACTAACCGGCAAGTGCACCGGGTCGCATCAAGTAATAATAACTCACGGGAGTGAGGTCGACCCCACAGGGATTGAAGGATTGAGCAATTTTAGTTTAGTGGTTGATTTAGTCAAGCGAATCAAGATTTGGTTGAGTGATTTGTGATTTGCAGAATTTAAATTGCATGGAAAGTAAAGGGAATGGGTAATTGACATGAAATTAAAGAGAACAGGAATTTATCACTCAATATCCAAAGCTCTCCGAAAACTATTATGAAAACTCAAAAGGAAAGCTCCTCTAAGAACTTGAATTCTATCCTATTTATACACTTTCTTCAAATGATCTTCAAGCCTTGAGTTGGGCCTTTGCTCTTGGTGGAGTTGGGTTGAGAGAGGCCTTGGTTGATTGCTATTGGAGTTTGGAGAGGAACCAAAGTGAACCAAGTGAACCGGGTTGGAGTTTTGCAAAAGTTTGAGTAAAAGTTTGAGTAAAAGTTTGAGGCAAACTTTTGGTCCAACTTTTCATATCAGCCCCCATGTTTTGCTGATACCCACGTTGGTGCAAAAGTTAGGGGTCTAAATTTTGCTCCAACGTTGGCCTTCCTTAGTGCACTTATGGCGCCAACGTTAGCCCAAAATTTAGGGGCTAACGTTGGCGCAAACTTTTTCTCCCCCTTTGTGTTTTTCATGTGCCAACGTTAGCCCAAAAGTTAGAGGCTAACGTTGGCACAAACTTTTGGTGGCCAGCGGGTGTTTTTCTCATGCCAACGTTAGCCACAAAGTTAGGGGCTAACGTTGGCGCAAACTTTTGGTGCCCAGGGAGTAACTTTCATGTGCCAACGTTAGCCCAAAAGTTAGGGGCTAACGTTGGGGCTAACTTTTCACCCAAAAGTTTGTGCAAAAGTTTGAGGCTAACTTTTGGTCCAGCTTTTTGCTTCCTGGTTCATTTTCACTTATTCCATTGTCCTCTCTTTACTCCTAGCCATTCCTTCTTGCTTCAACCTTTCTCCAAGCTTTCTTCACCTATCATTAATCAACCAAACACATTAAAGCTATGCTTAAAATCATGAGATATTCATTTTATCATAATATGTGACAATTATAGCCTAAAACCTCATGAAATAGCATGGATTCATACATGGTTGATTCAATCAAAGGAAGCATGAAAATCTACCCAAATTAGCTTACTTGTAGCTCAAGAAAATGCACAATTCAAGTGAAAACAAAAGAAAAAGACTAGTGAAACTAGGCTAAGATGACTTGTCATCAGCAATCTATGGTTATCTTGTAACTCTTAGTCAGGAAAACAATAAAATAATTCACTTATCAAATTTGATTGTAAGGAATAAAAGGGCAGAACACAAATTATACTTGTATGCAATGATGGAGAATATGTTGGAGTTTTGGAGATGCTTTGTCTTCTAAAATTCTGCTTTCCTCTGTTTCTGATTCACGCACGCACGTCCTCCTATGGCAAGCTGTGTGTTGGTGGATCACCGTTGTCAATGGCTACCATCCATCCTTCTAGTGAAAAGGGTCCATGTGCGCTGTCACCGCACGGCTAATCATCTGCAGGTTCTCAATCGTACTGGAATAGGATTTACTATCCTTTTGCATCTGTCACTACGCCCAGCACTCGCAAGTTTGAAGCTCGTCACAGTCATTCAATCCGTAATCCTTCTCGGAATACCACAGACAAGGTTTAAACTTTCCGAATTCTCTTGAATGCTACCCTCAATCTAGCTTATACCACGAAGATTTCGATTAAGAGATCTAAGAGATATTCATTCATTCTACGGTGGAACGTAAGTGGTTGTCAGCCACGCGTTCATGGAGGAATGATGATGATTGTCACGTTCATCACATTCATATTGAAGTGCGAATGGATATCTTAGATAGGAACACGCATGTTTGAATAGAAAACAGAAATACTTGCATTATTTCATCGAGACACAGCAAAGCTCCTCACCCCCAACAATGGAGTTTAGAGACTCATGCCATCAAAAGGTACAATGTTTAGGTCTAAAATGTCATGAGATACAAAATAAATCTCTAAAAGTTGTTTAAATACTAAACTAGTAACCTAGGTTTACAGAAAATGAGTAAACTATGATAGATAGTGCAGAAATCCACTTCTGGGGCCCACTTGGTGTGTGCTGGGGCTAGCACTAAAGCTTCTCACGTGCCTGGGCTGTTTTGGACGTTCAACGCCAGGTTGTAACCTGTTTCTGGCGTTGAACTCCAACTTGTAACTTGTTTCTGGCGCTGGACGCCAGACTGCAACATGGAACTGGCGTTGAACGCCAGTTTACGTCATCTATCCTTGAGCAATGTATGGACTATTATATGTTGCTGGAAAGCCCTGGATGTCTACGTTTCAACACAATTGAGAGTGCGCCATTTGGAGTTCTGTAGCTCCAGAAAATCTACTTTGAGTGCAGGGAGGTCAGAATCCAACAGTATCAGCAGTCCTTTTTTCAGCCTGAATCAGATTTTTGCTCAGCTCCCTCAATTTCAGCCAGAAAATACCTAAAATTACAGAAAAATACACAAACTCATAGTAAAGTCCAGAAATATGAATTTTGCTTAGAAACTAATGAAAATAAACCAAAAACTAAGTAAAACATACTAAAAACTATATGAAATTAACCCCAAAAAGCGTATAAAATATCCGCTCATCAACACTCGTCTTCAAGTTGATCATCATTATTCTATTTGGGTGTCATAATCTTGGAATTCTCACTCAAGTGGCCAAACATCATCCTAGACCCAAGCAATCTATTTCTACACCAACCCTTGCAATTAAGCCTTGAACATGTAACCATCATGGACTTTGATTTACAATACCAACCACTAACAATCTCCCTTTTTCTCTTAAAGCCACAAAGAGCTCTAAGTTGCCCATCCGTCTCAAGCAAACCATATTCAAGTGGGCTAATTAAGCTTAGAGATGAGAGATTTACCCATTTGAATAAAAGAATGGATGGTAATGGCTTGGGGAGAGGTATTTCCAATGATCTTGCAAGCTCCACTCCCTTGTGTTCTTCTTGAATCACCTCCACCTCTTCACAAGATTTCTCAAACTCAATCCTTTGTTCATCAATTTCATCTAACTCTTCTCCATCGTTCATATCATAAATGGGAGGATGAGAAAAATCTACCTCCACATTACTTTCTATCTCACCGAGAGAATGCTCTTCAAGTTCAAAGGATTCACCACCAAGAAGGTCTGATGCATGACCTTCATCACCAAGGGAACTCAACAATTATTTTGGAGGTTGTGCACTCTCCTCCTCAACACAAATTCAACCTTCTTGGAGGGGTTTTCTATAGCTTTAGATTCCCATGGAGGTTCCGCATCCCCTAAGTCTTCAACCACTTCTTCTTCTTCTTCAACAATCATAGGTTCCTCCAATTGTTCTAATACAAAGCAACATTACTCATTTTCCACCGGAGCTCCTAATCTCTCCTTCATGCTATGCTTTTCATTTGATTCTCCACATGTGGCCATGGGAGTTTCTTGAATGTTCAAGCATTGGGAGACTAATCGGTTTACCACTTCGTCCAAGGCGGTCGTGAATTCTAGCACCTCCCTTTTCGTCTCTTCTTGCCCTTGAAGGATAAGACTAAGGGTGTCATCTATTAGAGATTGGGGTGGGTAGGAGGGTTCATTGTTTTGGAGAAAGAGTTCATAATAGGAAGGTAGTTATTCTTGGTAAGGGTATGGAGGTGGTATGTATGGAATTTATGGTCCTTGGGAGTAATTGTATTGGAATGTTGGTGGTTTTATGGGTTTTCTCTCATAATGGTTACAAGGATGAGGTAAGGGTGATTGGTATTATGATGGATAAGGGTCATAAGAAGGTATTTGGTAAATAGGGGCTTGTGAGTATGGTTGAGGACTATGTTGAGGATGAGGATCATAGGCATGTGGTAGTGGTTGTTGACAAGTACAATGAAGATTACCACATCCATTAGATTGATATGCATAGGGAGTGGAATTATACCTATACGAAACCGGAGGAGGTTTTTGCCATGAAGGTTGAGCATATGCTTGAGACTTCTCCCACCTTTGATTGTTCCATCCTTGATGCATATTCTCATTGAAATCTCTATTTCCTATAACATAGTTTGAACTAAACTCATAGCCAAAAGGGTGAGAACTCATAATAGCAAGAGCAAATGAAAACAAAATCCTAAGACTAGCAAAAACTAATAAACAAACTAAAAATCAAGCTATTCACAATATTAACATATCTACAATAACCAATAACAAGGCACACATTTGCAATTCCCCGGCAACAGTGCCATTTTGATGAACGAAAATTGTTTATCGGTAAAGAATTTCTCAATGAAATCTCGTTGCAAGTATAGTTCTAAACCAACAAACAATTCCTCGGTAAAAAATTTTGTTTGTCACAAGTACAAACCTCAATAAGAATTAAAAACTGAAGTATTGAAAACTCGGGTTGTCTCTCAAGGAATTGCAGGAAAGTGTTCACGTTATTGGTTATGGGACAAGTATTTTTGGGGTTTTGAATAAGAGATAAGACACATAAATGACAAGAAAGTAAATGAAACTCAAATTATAAAAAGGTCTTGGCAAGGGTTGATGGTTAAGGATCTTTATCCTTATTACTAACCACAACATGATAATTGGAAGGATTAATCCCATTAAGTCATCCTCTAACAAGTGGAGGAAAGTCAAATGAGCTACACCAATCCTAATCCATAAGTCATAGCCACCTCACGAATTAACTTGGTGGAAGCTAGAGTCAATGGACACCAATTATCAACACTTGGACATCAGCAACTCAATTTCACCTAAGTTATCATCCCAAGCCAAGAACACAAAAATCTACTCTAACATCCTTCCAAGCATTTAATCAAACACTTGGAAGGCTCAAAAGGAAAGAAAGATTAGATTGAAAGAAAAATAAATCTACAACTACTTATTGCAAATAAATTAACAACAACAACAACTCAAATCAGCAATAAAATAAATCAAACATAAATTGCATTAAAGGAGAATGAAAGAAACAAAAGTGCATCAACAATAATATTATTTAAATCTCGATTGTTTATATGGTTCCTCAATTGTTTAAATCTATCCTCTGTCAGGTGCCTGCTGATAAAAAACTTCCTTCTCTCTCTCTTCTGGATAGTATTGTGAAGAATTTTGGCCAAGAATATGTTAAACACTTTTCATTACGTATACCTCAAGTAGGTCAATTAGAGCATGGTCAATTAGGCAACAAGCAGGTCCAGCCCAATCATTTTGCAATGTCTCTTTGGTACCTAGTCAAAGATCTTTCCTCCCTCTGTCCTAAGCAATATTGAAGCTCAATTGCAATCTTCACCAACAGTTAATAATCAACAATCCTTTGCTAATCACCTTAGGGCATATGATTTTCGTGGACCGATTCTTGGGGCACATGTTATTAAACCACAATCCTTGCAGCAGATGGAATACTCTAGTTCAATTATGTATAATGTAAACTTTTGTGTGAAATATGTGTTGTATGCAAAAATATCAGTGATTTTATTGGTACGTTAAGGCTATTTGTCATGATTGATGAAAATAATATATATATATATATATATCTCAACCCTCAACCTGAATGATGTGGCCGCCAAATTTTTTTTTATTAGAAAGGTGTCTGTTTATACCTGTTAATAGAAAGAGAGATCCTGTAGACAGATAAGCTGAATTCTGACAGTGTGTTGGTTTTTCATCCTCAGGTTGGTGGTGATAGGTTGGACTCAATGGGAACTGTAGGTGATACAAGAGAAGAAAGGTTGAATGAATAGAAGCAAAAGAGATTTTCAAGTGACAGTTAGAACATATTTCAAACTTCCAAGACTTATAATCTCAATGGTGAACAACAACGTCAAAGTCCAAGAGCTCTTATTGAGGCATATGGTTGTGACAAAAGCTGTCAAAGTCCAAGTTTTTCTCTCAAAGATAAGCCTCTAGGCAAAAGTAAATACAAAAGATGAGAGATATAAACAAAATAAACAAAAAAAGACATCCAAAATGTATCCAGGATCCTCCGCTCTGTCACCATCAGAACAACTCACTGACGTGGGTTGCGACTTGCATCTAAAAAATAACAACAGAATATGGTATAAGAACCGAAAGTTCTCAATATGGTAACAGTGCCCAGTGATGTAAGATATAAGACTCCTAGACGCCAGAGGCAATCCTGGAGCTTCATACCAAATAGATATTCAAGCTTAACGAAATGAATAATTTAAACCGTAACTAATGGACAAGGTATCTGGTGCACGAAATTGTAATGTCAATGTTCACATTACTCTCTTACAACTTCGCACAACTAACCAGCAAGTGTACTGGGTCGTCCAAGTAATACCTTACGTGAGTAAGGGTCGATCCCACGGAGATTGTTGGCTTGAAGTAATCTATGGTTACCTTGTAACTCTTAGTCAGGAAAACAATAAAACAATTCACTTATCAAATTTGATTGCAAGGAATAAAAGAGCATGAATATAAATACTTATTGTGCAATGATGGAGAATATGTTGGAGTTTTGGAGATGCTTTGTCTTCTGAAATTCTGCTTTCTTCTGTTTTCTGATTCACGCACGCACGTCCTCCAATGGCAAGCTGTGTGTTGGTGGATCACTGTTGTCAATGGCTACCATCCATCCTTCCAGTGAAAGGGGTCTAGGTGCGCTATCACCGCACGGCTAATCATCTGCAGGTTCTCAATCGTACCGGAATAGGATTTACTATCCTTTTGCGTCTGTCACTTTTAAGCTCAAGAAAATGCATAAAACAACTAAAACTAACAGAAAAATGCTAGTGAAACTAGCCTATGATGCCTTGGCATCATACGTCCAGCACTCGCGAGTTTGAAGCTCATCACAGTCATTCAATTCCTGAATCCTACTCGGAATACCACAGACAAGGTTTAGACATTCCGGATTCTCTTGAATGCTGCCATCAATCTAGCTTATACCACGAGGATTCTGATTAAGAGATCCAAGAGATATTCATTCATTCTACGGTGGAACGGAAGTGGTTGTCAGGCACGCGTTCGTGGGGGAATGATGATGATTGTCACGTTCATCACATTCATGTTGAAGTGCGAATGGATATCTTAGATAGGAACACGCATGTTTGAATAGAAAACAGAAATACTCATTAATTCATCGAGACACAGCAGAGCTCTTCACCCCCAACAATGGAGTTTAGAAACTCATGCTTTCAAAGAGTACAAAGTTCAGATCTAAAAATGTCATGAGATACAAAATAAATCTCTAAAAGTTGTTTAAATACTAAACTAGTAACCTAGGTTTACAGAAAATGAGTAAACTATGATAGATAGTGCAGAAATCCACTTTTGGGGCCCACTTGGTGTGTGCTGGGGCTGAGACTAAAGCTTCTCACGTGCCTGGGCTGTTTTGGGCGTTCAACACCAGGCTGTAACCTGTTTCTGGCGTTGAACTTCAACTTGTAACGTGTTTCTGGCGCTGGACGCTAGACTGCAACATGGAACTGGCGTTGAACGCCAATTTACGTCGTCTATCTTTGAGCAAAGTATAGACGATTATATATTGCTGGAAAGCCCTGGATGTCTACTTTCCAACAAAATTGGAAGCGCGTCAATTGGACTCTTGTAGCTCCGGAAATTCCATTCCGAGTGCAGAGAGGTCAGGATCCAACAGCATCAGTAGTCCTTTTTCAGCCTAAGTCAGATTTTTGCTCAGCTCCCTCAATTTCAGCCAGAAAATACCTGAAATTACAGGAAAACACACAAACTCATAGTAAAGTCCGGAAATATGAATTTTTCCTAGAAACTAATGAAAATAAACTAAAAACTAACTAAAACATACTAAAAACTATATGAAATTAACCCCAAAAAGCGTATAAAATATCCGCTCATCACAACACCAAACTTAAACTGTTGCTTGTCCTCAAGCAACTAGATAAATAAAATAGAATACAAATGAGTCAAGAAATAATAATATCTTAAAGTTTTTGAGTGAAGCTCAGATTCTAATTAAATGAGCGGGGCTAGCAGCTTTTTGCTTTCGAACAGTTTTGGCATCTCACTTTATCCATTGAATCTCAAAATGATTGGCATCTATAGGAATTTTATGATTTTTCAGATTACCAATAACATGTCTCATGTTTATCATTCTTTCAAGAGCCAACATATTTAACATTCAAGAACATCAAATTCCAAAGACATATGCACTGTTCAAACATTCATTCAGAAGGCAGAAAGCATCGCCACCATATCTAATTAATCAGAATTTCTTGTATTAAAAACTCGAGAAATATTGCCTCCTTATCCTAAAGAAAATCTTCTATTTTATTCATGTTTAATGATGATGAGAAAAATAAATTATAGCTTAATTGGAGATAAAATCAAAATATAGATACTAATTACTACTATATGACTCCTAGGGTAAAACTCAAATAAAAAAAATTATCACAGGTTAAGGTTAAGATCAGAACTCAACAACCTTGACTTTGGGAAGCAGATGCCTCTTTAGTCTGTGGAGTGCTTGACCCTTCAAGAGATAGTTTCTGACGCTTTAGTTCTCTTAATTCACGCCCTTGCACTTCTTGTTCTCTGAGCAGTTTGCAAAGCATGCTGTTTTGATTTTGCTGTTCTTCCTTCATTTGGTCCATGGTTTCTTGCAACTTAGTGACAGATGCCTCAAGATGCTCCCAGTATTCAAATTGAGAGAGTTCTGGTAGGAATTCTTGCGCCCTCCTCTTGATGGGGTCATCCTTCATTTGTTGTTTTTCCATTGTGATTTTAGTGATTGGTTGCTCCACTGAGATATACTCTGTTATTCCCATCTTTACTCCAGCATCTTCGCAGAGCATAGAGATTAGGCTTGGATAAGCCAACCTGGCATCCTTGGAGTTCTTGTTGGCAAGTATGTAGAACTCAGATGGGATCAGTTGATGAACTTCTACTTCTTTTCCCAACATAATGCAATGGATCATTACTGCTCTTCTAATATTGACTTCAGAACGGTTGCTGGTGGGCAATATAGAATGCCCAATGAAGTCCAACCATCCTCTGGCGACTGGTTTGAGATCTTCTCTCTTGAGTTGATTTGGGACACCCCTCGTGCTGGTGGTCCACCTGGCTCCAGGGATGCATATATCCTCTAGAATCTTATCCAGGCCCTTGTTTGTTCTCATCATTCTCCTATTGAAGGAGTCTGGGTCATCTTTCAGCTGAGGTAGCTTAAAGATCTCCCTGATTTTGTCAGGGTGGATGTGAACAATCTTTCCTCTGACCACAGTCCTATAGTCATAGAGGGCAACTCCAGATATTCTCTGCCTGTCTGTTTGCCACAGATTAGCGTAGAATTCCTAAACCATATTCCTTCCCACTTTCGTTTCAAGATTAGCTAGGACTTCCCAGTTCCTGTCTCGAATCTGCTCTTGGATCTCCGGATATTCATCTTCTTTCAGATCGAACTTGACTTCCGGGATCACAGATCTTAGACCCATTATTTTGTAGTAATGGTCTGAATGTTCTTTGGTTAAGAACCTCCCTTGTTTCCAAAGTGGTTTTGGAACACTCTCTTTCTTGCCTCTTGGAGTGGGTTGTTTTCCTTTAGAAGCCATGATCTTAGTGGGTATGGTTTAGTGATCATGGATAAACACACCACACTTAGAGGATTGCTTGTCCTCAAGCAAAAGAAAAGAAAGGAGAGGGATAGAAGGAGAGCTAGTGTTGAATGGTGGATGAGAGGAAGGAGGTCGAATGTGTTTTTAAAAGGGAGGGGGGTGGGTTTTCGAAAATAGGGAGAAAGATAAGATATAAGATATGATTTAAAAAGAGATAAGTATGATAAGAAAAGATATAATTTAAAATTGAAGAGATATGAAAGATATTTGAAAAAGATAAATTTGGATTTTTGAAAAAGATAATATGGAGATTTAAAAAAAGATATTAATTAGTTGAAAAGATTTTAGAATGAAAAGAGATAGATTTGTTTTGAAAATTTGAAAAAGAGTTGAATTGGATTGAAAAAAAGGATTTGTGCTTATGGATTAAGATACATTTGATATTTTTAAAGTAGGGTTTTTAGAAATTAGGGATTTTAGAAATCAGGGTTTGTAACATATTTATGCAAGAAATCATGAATTGAAACATGAAAATTAAGATAAAAATGAAAAATATGAAGTAAAAACGAAATTACCTCCTCCCCACCATTCTGGCGTTTGAACGCCCAAACGCTGCATGTTTTGGGCGCTCAACGCCCAACTGCTGCTTCTCCTGGGCGTTCAACGCCCAGCTGTTGCTTCTTTCTGGCGTTGAACGCCAGGAACTCCTTTGTCACTGGGCGTTTTTCTGAACGCCCAGGACGCTGTAAATCTGGCGTTAAACGCCCAGAAGGAGCTTCTTTCTGGCGTTCAACGCCCAGATGGCTATCCTTACTGGCGTTCAACGCCCAGTGGATTCTTCTTTTGGGCGTTGAACGCCCAAAACAGACTTTTACTGGCATTTTCTTGCCAGTGTGCTCTTTTTTCTCTGTTTTGTGTGCAGAATCCTTCTGTAACCCTGTAAACTTATACAATTGACTCTTTACCTTAGTATCAATGAACTTTATATAAACAAATAAAATCAAGAATAGGGCAAAATGCTTAGAGGAAGTGATGCCCCATGGCTGGGTTGCCTCCCAGCAAGCGCTTCTTTATTGTCTTTAGCTGGACTTTGCTGAGTTTTTCATCTAGCCTCAGCCTTGAGCACTCTTGCTCTACATTGCCTTCAAGATAGTGCTTGATTCTCTATCCATTAACAATGAACTTCTTATCAGAATCAATATCTTGAAGCTCCACATAACCATATAGTGATACACTTGTAATCACATATGGTCCCTTCCACCGGGACTTCAGTTTTCCGGGGAATAGCCTGAGCCTAGAGTTAAACAACAGAACCTTTTGTCCTGGTTCAAAGATTCTAGATGACAGCTTTCTGTCATGCCACCTTTTTGATTTTTCTTTATAAAGCTTGGCATTTTTGAAAGCAGTGAATTTGAATTCCTCTAGCTCATTCAGCTGGAGCAATCTTTTTTCTCCAGCTAATTTGGCATCAAAGTTTAAGAATCTGGTTGCCCAGTAGGCTTTATGTTCCAGTTCCACAGGCAGGTGGCATGCCTTACCATACACAAGTTGGTACGGAGAGTTCCCTATAGGAGTCTTGAATGCTTTTCTGTAAGCCCACAGAGCATCATCCAAGCTTCGTGCCCAATCCTTTCTACGGGTACTTACAGTCTGTTCCAGGATTCTTTTTAGTTCTCTGTTAGAAACTTCAGCTTGTCCATTTGTCTGCGGATGATATGGAGTTGCCACCTTATGGCGAATCCCATACCGGACCATGGCAGAGTAAAGCTGTTTGTTGCAGAAGTGAGTGCCCCCATCACTGATTAGTACCCTAGGGACACCAAATCTACTGAATATATATTTTTGGGGGAACTTGAGTACTGTTTTAGTATCATTGGTGGGTGTGGCAATGGCCTCTACCCATTTTGATACATAGTCAACTGCCACCAGAATATAAGTGTTTGAGTATGATGGTGGAAAAGGGCCCATAAAATCAATACCCCATACATCAAACAACTCAATCTCCAAGATTCCTTGTTGAGGCATGGCGTAACTGTGAGGCAAATTACGAGCTCTCTGGCAACTGTCACAGTTACGTACAAACTCTCGGGAATCTCTGTAAAGTGTAGGCCAGTAGAAACCACATTGGAGGACCTTGGTGGCTGTTCGCTCACCTCCGAAATGACCTCCATATTGTGACCCATGGCAATGCCATAAGATCCTTTGTGCTTCTTCCTTAGGCACACACCTACGGATTATGCCGTCTGCACATCTCTTAAAGAGATAGGGTTCACCCCACAAGTAGTACTTTGCATCAGTAATTAATTTTTTCTTTTGTTGCCTGCTGTACTCCTTGGGAATGAACCTTGCAGCTTTGTAGTTTGCAATGTCTGCAAACAATGGTAATTCCTTAATGGCGAACAAATACTCATCCGAAAAGGTTTCAGAGATCTCAATAGAGGGGGAGGACGCCCCTCCCACTGGTTCTATCCGGGACAGATGGTCGGCCACTTGGTTCTCTATCCCTTTTCTGTCTCTTATTTCTATATCAAACTCTTGCAGAAGCAACACCCATCTTATGAGTCTGGGTTTTGAATCCTGCTTTGTGAGTAGATATTTAAGAGCAGCATGATCTGTGTACACAATCACTTTTGATCCTACTAAGTATGATCTAAACTTGTCAATGGCATAAACCACTGCAAGCAATTCTTTTTCCGTGGTTGTGTAATTTTTCTGGGCATCATTCAAAACACGGCTAGCATAATAAATGACATGTAGAAGCTTGTCATGCCTCTGCCCCAGTATTGCACCAATGGCGTGATCACTGGCATCACACATTAATTCGAATGGTAATGTCCAGTCTGGTGCAGAGATAACTGGTGCTGTGACCAGTTTAGCTTTAAGAGTTTCAAACGCTTGCAGGCACTCTGTGTCAAACACAAATGGCGTGTCAGCAGCTAGCAGGTTGCTTAGAGGTTTTGCAATTTTTGAAAAATCCTTTATAAACCTCCTAAAGAATCCTGCATGCCCCAGAAAGCTTCTGATTGCCTTAACATTGGCAGGTGGTGGTAATTTTTCAATTACCTCTATTTTAGCTTGATCCACCTCTATTCCCTTGTTTGAAATTTTATGCCCAAGGACAATCCCTTCAGTCACTATAAAGTGAGATTTTTCCCAATTTAAAACTAGGTTGGTCTCATTGGCATCTTTTCAAAACCAGTTTATTTTTTTCATTATGAACCACTATCATGCCTCCCTTTTTAGGGACAACTTGAACAGGACTCACCCAGGGGCTATCAGAAATAGGATAAATAATCTCAGCCTCCAGTAATTTAGTGACCTCTTTCTGCACCACTTCCTTCATGGCTGGATTTAGCCGCCTCTGTGGTTGAACCACTGGTTTAGCATTATCCTCCAATAAGATTTTGTGCATGCATCTAGCTGGGCTTATGCCCTTAAGGTCACCTATGGACCACCCAAGAGCTATCTTGTGTGTCCGTAGCACTTGAGTTAGTGCTTCCTCTTCCTGTGGATTTAAAGCAGAGCTTATGATCACTGGAAAAGTGTCACCTTTCATGCAGTCTTTTGGTGTGTCTGGATGTTGCATGGCATTGACAGCATTCAACTTAAACTCATCCTCATTGACTCTCAGGGTGACTTCCCCTTTTTGGACATCAATGAGAGTTCGTCCAGTTGCTAGGAAAGGTTTTCCTAGAATGAGAGTAGAACTCTTGTGCTCCTCCATTTCCAGCACAACAAAGTCAGTGGGAAAGGCGAATGGCCCAACCCTGACAATCATGTCCTCAATCACGCCTGATGGGTATTTAATGGAACCATCAGCAAGTTGGAGACATATCCGGGTTGGTTTAACTTCTTCAGTTAAACTAAGTGTTCTGATGGTGGATGCAGGTATTAGGTTGATGCTTGCCCCAAGATCGCATAAAACTGTCCTGGTGTAATTTCCCTCTAATGTGCATGGTATCAGAAAGCTTCCGGGATCTTTGAGCTTTTCAGAAAAGCTTTTCAGAATGACTGCACTGCATTCTTCAGTGAGGAGAACTCTTTCAGTTTCTCTCCAATCCTTCTTATGACTCAAGATCTCTTTCATGAACTTAGCGTAAGAAGGTATTTGCTCAAGTGCTTCTGCAAATGGAATCTTTATTTCAAGAGTCCTGAGATAATCTGCAAAGCGAGCAAATTGCTTATCCTGCTCCTCTTGGTAGAATTTTTGAGGATAAGGTATGGTTGCTGGAGGTTTATTTCCTATAGAAGTGGTTGAAGAAGCCTTTTTAGATGGGTTGTCATCAGCACTTGTGTGTGTCTGATCCCTCTCTGGCAATTGAGTGCCAGAGTTAGAAGCTGGAGTGACGTTGGACGCCAACTCCTCATCTGTTCCTGGCGTCTGAACGCTAGAACTGTGCTTCTTTTGGGCATTCAACGCCAGTTCCTTGCTTGTTTCTGGCGTTGAACGCCAGTCCTGAGCATGGTCTGGGCGTTCAGCGCCAGCCTTCCACCCAATTTCTGGCGTTTTAACGCCAGAATTATTTTTTTCTGGGCTCTTACTCTCCTCAGATGGATTTTGGGTGGTTTGCTCATTTCTTGACTTCCTGCTGCCTTGAGGTGAGGTATTTAATGTTTTCCCACTTCTTAATTGAACTGCTTGGCATTCTTCGGTTATTTGTTTGACAGCTGCTGTTTTGTTTTCTTCAATTGTTCTTCCATATTTATATTAGCCATCCTTGTCTCTTGTAGTCTATCTTTGAATTCGGCTAACTGCTGTGTTAGAAAGTCCAATTGTTGATTGAATTCAGTAGCTTGTTCAGCAAGACTAAATTCAGTAGTTACTGTTTTAGCCTCTTCTTTCATGGAAGATTCGCTGCTTAGGTACAGATGCTGATTTCTGGCATCTGTATCAATGAGCTCTTGAGCTTCTTCAATTGTCTTTCTCTTGTGGATAGATCCACCAGCTGAGTAATCTAGAGACATCTGAGCTCTTTCTGCAAGCCCATAATAGAAGATGTCTAACTGAACCCACTCTGAAAACATTTCAGAGGGGCATTTTCTTAGCATCTCTCTGTATCTTTCCCTGGCATCATAAAGAGATTCATTATCTCCTTGTTTAAAGCCTTGGATGTCCAGCCTTAGCTGTGTCATCCGTTTTGGAGGAAAGTATTGATTCAGGAATTTCTCTGTCAGCTGTTTCCATGTCTTTATGCTAGCCTTAGGTTGGTTATTTAACCATCTCTTGGCTTGGTCTTTTACAGCAAATGGAAACAGTAATAATCTGTAGACATCCTGATCCACTTTCTTATCATGTACTGTGTCAGCAATTTGTAAAAATTGTGCCAGAAACTCTGTAGGTTCTTCCTGTGGAAGACCAGAATACTGGCAGCTTTGCTGCACCATGATAATGAGCTGAGGATTCAACTCAAAGCTATTGACTCCAACGGAGGGTATGCAGATATTACACCCATATGAAGCAGTAGAGGGGTTAGCATATGACCCCAGAGTCCTCCTGGACTGTTCATTTCTACTTAAATCCATGATGGAGAAAGGGAGATGATGTAAAATAAAAAAAAATTATTTTTG